>NC_045438.1:163364352-163396014 GCF_002776525.5 Piliocolobus tephrosceles | reverse complement strand
TTCACAATAAACCTTGCTACTGCTCATTCTTTGGGTTCATTCCACCTTTAAGAGCTGTAACCCTCACCATGAAGTTCCACGGCTCCATTCTTGAAGTCAGTGAGACCATGAACCCACTGGCAGGAACCAACTCTGGACACATCTTGGGGGCTCGTCGAGGATATTGCCATGTGGTGAGTACCACTGGACTCCTTTCACTTGCTTTTCTGTCCTATTTTTCCTTAGAATTCGGGGGCTAAACACCAGGCACCTGTCAGCCAGTTAAAAGTGACTGCTGGACTAAAGACACAATGTGTCAGCCTTTCTGGGAAAGGGCTCTCTAACAACCCCCAACTTTTCGGAGTTGGGAGTGTTGGTTTGCCTGGAACCAGCTTCCGCTTTTCCTGCACTTCTGGGCTGAGCCAAGGGTCAACAGAGAGGAAAGCCATTCAGCTCCAGGGTCCTGACAAAATGTTGGTTGACCCTGCAGACTTGAGTGGAGCTCTCAAAGTTATGTTGCCCAAGCGAGACTCACCTATCTATCCTATCTATCCTGACCCTTGCCTCCTGGGTCCTAATGCCTGTCAGACAAATTACCTCCTGCCTCTTTTCTCCGAGGCTAATCCCACTTCTAAAAACCACTTCCTGTCCCTGGTGCTCTTCTAGTTTCTCTTCTAATATAAATTTCCGACTCTGTTCCCTTCTTTAGGCACCTGGGCTCACCAACCGGAAAGAGTCAAATTCTTCAATGGGAAATAGGTGCCCTGGGGAACATAATTTTTGCCCAAAGCCCCATCAGTGGGGTGGACTATCTGGAATTTTAGGATCCTTCCTTAGACTAGGAGGCCTAATGAAGGCTATTCCCAAAGCTAGGATATAGGGAGCCTCAGAAATTATAGACTCCAAAATTGGGGGGGATGTCCTTCCTATTCATATGATGAGAAGTGAGGACAAAAGGCATCACTGTCCCAACCCTGGAGATCCCTTCCCTCCCTCAAGGTATGACCCTCCACTCCATTTTGAGGCATATCATCTTTATAGGACACAGGTAAGCTCCCAATACCAACAGGAGAAAACAATTAGGACTCTAACTAACAGGTTTTCAAGAATGTGTTGGTAAGGGCCACTAAATCTGACCTTTCTCAGTCCTCTTTGTGGTCTAAGAGGAAAGGCAAGGGAGCAGGTTTTCGAGAATGCGTTAGTAAGGGTCACTAAATCCAACCCTCCTCAGTCCTCTTTGTGGTCTAGGAGGAAAACAAGTGTTTCCACTGCTGCTTTGGTAAGCACAACTATTCCAAACAGCAGGGTCAAGGACCCTTGCAGGTTCTTGGGCAGAGGTGGAGTGGGGGGCGCTGATAAACAGACCAAAACCTTGGGCAGTTTTTTTCTGTTTTAGATGGGAAACACTCAGACATCAATACGCTTACTCTTGAAATGCATGCTAAGCCATTGGGACCAATTTGACCCACAAACCCTGAAAAAGAAACAGCTTATTTTTTTTGTGCATTACAGCCTGGCCCCAATATTCTCTTTCTGATGGGGAAAAATGGCCACCTGAGGGAAGTATAATTACAATAATATCCTGCAGCTTGAACTTTTCTGTAAGAGGGAAGGCAAATGGAGTGAAATACTTTATGTCCAACCTTTCTTTTCATTGAAGGATAATCCACAACTATGCAAATCTTGCATTCCACATTCCACAGGAGGACCTCTCAGCTTACCCCCATATCCTAGCCTCCCTAAAGCTCCCCTTCATAAATTAATGATGAGCCTCCTCTAATCTCCCCCACCCAGAAGGAAACAAGCAAAGAAATCTTCAAGGGACCACAAAACCCCCCCAGGTTATTGGTTATGTTCCCTTCAAGCTGTAGAGGGAGGGGAATTTGGCCCAACTGAGGTACATGTCCCCTTCTCCCTCACTGATTTAAAGCATGTCAAGTTGGACCTGGGGAATTTTTCAGATGATCCTGATACGTATATAGATGTTTTATAGGGTCTAGGGCAAACCTTCGACATCACTTGGAGAGATGTCATGCTATTGTTAGATCAAATCCTGGCCTTTAATGAAAAGAATGTGGCTTTAGCTGCACCCTGAGAGTACGGAGATACCTGGTATCTTAGTCAAGTAAATGATAGAATGACAGGCAAAGAAAGGGACAAATTCCCTACCAGTCTGCAAGCCGTCCCCAGTATGGATCCACACTGGGACCTAGACTCAGATCATGGGGACTAGAGTTGTAAACTTCTGCTGATCTGTATTCTAGGAGGACTAAGGAGAATTAGGAAAAAGCCCATGAATTATTCAATGATGTCTCCCATACTCAGGGAAAAGAAGAAAATCCTACCACCTTCCTTGAGTAGCTACAGGGGGCCTTAGGAAAATATACTCCCCTGTCACCAGACTTACTCAAGGGTCAGTTGATCCTAAAAGATAAGTTTATGACCCAATCAGCCATAGATACCAGGAGAAAGCTTCAAAAGCTAGCCCTGGGCCCTGAACAAAATTTGGAAGCATTATTAAACCTGGCAACCTCGGTGTTCTATAATAGGGAACAAGAGGAACAAGGCTGAGAAGGAAAAGTGAGATAAGAGAAAGGCTGCAGCCTTAGTCATGGCCCTCAGACAAACAAACCTTGGTGGTTCAGAGAGGACAGAAAATGGATCAGGCCAATCACCCGGTAGGGCTTGTTATCAGTGTGGTTTGCAAGAACACTTTAAAAAAGGTTGTCCAATGAGAAACAAGCCTCCCCCTTGCCCATGTCCACTATGCCAAGGCAATCACCGGAAGGCACACTGCCCCAGAGGACAAAGGTTCTCTGGGCCAGAAGCCCACAACCAGATGATCCAACAACAGGACGGTAGGTGCCCCGGGCAAGCCCCAGCTCATGTCATCACCCTCACTGAGCCCCAGGTAAGTTTTACCATTGAGGGCCAGGAAATTGACTTATTCCTGGACACTGGCGTAGCTTTCTCAGTGTTAATCTCCTGCACTGGATGGCTGTCCCCAAGGTCTGTTACCATCTGAGGAATACTGGGACTGCCTGTAACCAGGTATTTCTCCCACCTCCTCAGTTGTAATTGGGAGACTTTGCTCTTTTCACATGCCCTTCTTGTTATGCCTGAAAGTCTCACACCCTTATTAGGGAGGGACATATTAGCCAAAGCTGGAGCTAGTATCTATATGAATATGGGGAACAAGTTAACCATTTGTTGTCCCTTACTTGAGGAGGGAATCAACCCTGAAGTCTGGGCATTAGAAGGACAATTCAGAAGGGCAAAAACTGCCTGCCCAGTCCAAATCAGGCTAAAAGACCTGACTACTTTTTCTTATCAAAGGCAATATCCCTTAAGGCCTGAAGCTCATAAAGGATTACAGGATATTATTAGACATTTAAAAGTTAAAAGGCTTAGTAAGAAAATGCAGTAGTCCCTGCAACACCCCTATTCTAGGAGTACAAAAACCGAATGGTTAGTGGAGACCAGTGCAAGATCTTAGGCTCATCAGTGAGGCAGTAAATCCTCTATATGCAGCTGTACCCAACCCCCATACCCTGCTCTCTCAAATACCAGAGGAAGCAGAATGGTTCACTGTTCTGGACCTCAAGGATGCCTTCTTCTGCATTCCCCTGCACTCTGACTCCCAGTTTCTCTTTGCCTTTGAGGATCTCACAGACCACACATCTGAAGTTACATGGATAGTCTTGCCTCAAGGGTTTGGGGATAGCCCTCATTTGTTTGGTCAGGCCCTGGCCCAAGATCTAGGCCACCTCTCAGGTCCAGACACTCTGGTCCTTCCATATGTGGACGATTTACTTTTGGCTACCAGTTCGGAAGCTTCATGCCAGCAGGCTACTCTAAATCTCCTGAATTTTCTAGCTAATCAAGGGTACAAAGTGTCTAAATCAAAGGCCCTGCTCTGCCTACAAGTCAAATATCCAGGCCTAATCTTAGCCAGAGGAACCATAGCCCTCAGCAAAGAACGAATACAGCCTATACTGGCTTGTCCTCACCCTAAGACATGAAAACAGTTGTGGGGGTTCCTTGGGATCACCAGTTTTTGCTGACTATGGATCCCTGGATATAGCGAGATGGGCCAGGTCCCTCTATAATCAAGGAGACCCAGAGGGCAAATACTCATCTAGTAGAATGGGAACCAGAGGGAGAAACATCTTTCAAAACCTTAAAGCAGGCCCTAATACAAGCTCCAGCCTTAAGCCTTCCCACAGGACAAAACTTCTCTTTATACATTACAGAGAGAGCAGGGATAGCTCTTGGAGTCCTTATTCAGGCTCGTGGGACAACCCCACAACCAGTGGCATACCTCAGTAAGGAAATTGATGTAGAAGCAAAAGGCTGACCTCACTGTTTATGGGTTGTTGTGGCAGTGGCCATCTTAGTATCAGAGGCTATCAAAATAATACAAGGAAAGAATTGTATTACTCATCTGGACTACTCATGATGTAAATGGCATACTAGGTGCCAAAGGAAATTTATAGCTATCAGACAACTGCCTGCTTAGATACCAGGCACTACTCCTTGAGGGACCGGTGCTTCAAATATGCATGTGTGCATCCCTCATCCCTGCTACTTTTCTCCCAGAGGATGGGGAACCAATCGAGCATGACTGCCAACAAATTGTAGCTCAGACTTATGCCACCTGAGAGGATCTCTTTGAAGTCCCCTTAATTAATCCTGACCTTGACCTATATACCGATGGAAGTTCATTTGTGGAGAATGGGATGTGAAGGGCAGGTTATGCCATAGTTAGTGATGTAACAGTACTTGAAAGAAGCCTCTTCCCCCAGGGACTAGCACCCAGTTAGCAGTACTACTGCTGCTTACCTGAGCCTTAGAACTGGGAAAGGAAAAAAGAATAAATGTGTATACAGATAGCGAGTATGCTTATCTAATCCTGGGCATTAGAAGGACAATTCAGAAGGGCAAAAACTGCCTGCCCAGTCCAAATCAGGCTAAAAGACCTGACTACTTTTTCTTATCAAAGGCAATATCCCTTAAGGCCTGAAGCTCATAAAGGATTACAGGATATTATTAGACATTTAAAAGTTATAAGGCTTAGTAAGAAAATGCAGCAGTCCCTGCAACACCCCTATTCTAGGAGTACAAAAACCGAATGGTTAGTGGAGACTAGTGCAAGATCTTAGGCTCATCGATGAGACAGTAAATCCTCTATATGCAGCTGTACCCAACCGCTATACCCTGCTCTCTCAAATATCAGAGGAAGCAGAATATCAGAGGAAGCAGCCCATGCTGCAATATGGGAAGAAAGGGAGTTCTAACCTCTGGAGGAACTCCCATTAAATACCACAAAGAAATCATGGAGTTATTGCACACAGTGCAAAAACCCAAGGAGGTGGCAGTCTTATACTGCCAAAGCCATCAAAAAGGTGAAGGAGAAAAGACAGAAGGAAACCGTTGGGCAGATGCTGAGGCCAAAATTGCTGCAAGGTGGAACCTCCCATTAGAAATACCTACAGAAGGACCCTTGGTATGGAACAACTGTCTCCAAGAGATTAAGCCCCAGTATTCCTCAACCAAAACAGAATGGGGACTTTCATGGGGGCACAGTTTTCTCCCCTCGGGGTGGTTAACGACAGAAGAGGGAATGGTACTCATACCCGAAGCCAGCCAGTGGAAAATACTTAAGAACCTCCACCAAACTTTTCATATGGCTATTGAGAACAATCATCAAATGGCCAAATCCCTATTTACAGGGCCAGATCTCCTCTGGACCATCCAACAAGTAGTCAAAGCCTGTGAGGTGTGCCAAAGGAATAATCCCTTGGTCCATTGTAAGGCCCCTCTGGGGAAAAAAGAATAGGGCACTATCCTGGAGAGGACTGGCAATTAGACTTCACCCATATGCCTAAGTCAAGGGGATTTCAATACTTGTTGGTCTGTGTTGATACCTTTACAAATCGGATAGAAGCTTTCCCCTGCAAGATAGAGAAGGCTCAGGAAGTGGTTAAAGTCCTAATTCATGAAATAATTCCTAGATTTGGGCTTCCCCAAAGCTTACAAAGGGAAAATGGTGTGGCTTTTAAAGCCAGTAATTCAGGGAATTTCCAGGGTGCTAGGGATACAGTACAACCTTCACTGCTCCTGGAGGCCGCAATCCTCAGGGAAGGTCTAGAAGGCAAATGAAACACTCAAGAGGCACTTAAGGAAACTAACACAAGAAACTCATCTCCCATGGCCTACCCTCTTGTCCATGGCCTTGTTGAGGATCCGAAATTCTCCTCACAAAATGGGACTCAGTCCATATGAAATGCTGTATGGACGACCTTTTCTCACAAATGACCTCTTACTTGATCAGGAAACTGCCAGCTTGGTCAAGGATATAACTTCCTTGGCAAAATATCAACAAAACCTTAAAAATCTACCCGAAGGATGTTACAGAGACAAGGAAACAGAGTTGTTCCAACCGGGAGATCTATCGTTGATCAAGTCCCTCCCCTCTATGGATTCCCTGTGGGAAGGACCATACTTGGTAATCCTCTCTACCTCCACTGCAGTTTAGGCAGCAGGATTGGAATCTTGGACTCATCACACCCGAGTTAAACTTTGGACACCCCCTGAGGAACCTGTGGGACCATCAGCTCAGGAGTCCCAAGATCAGCCAGACCAGCCTCGATACACCTGTGAACCATTGGAGGACTTGCATCTCCTATTTCAGAAGGAAACATCTGAGACTAAAAAGGCTCCTACAGCTGATCCTGAGGAAAAACCCCTTCCTACTTAAAACAGGTAAGTGAAACCCTACATAATCTTTAACACCTCTCTTTGCCCCTTTAATGGAATCCTTTTACTGTTTCATCACATTATTAAGCAGTATACTAACCATACTCTTTGCAGTAGGACTATATACTATAGCTCCTTCTGGGACGAAAATCCTAATCACATCAACCTTTATTCTATCATCCTTCCTTCTGACAGCAATTACTCCTACCTTTAACTCAGACTGGATAAAACGATCTTATTTTCCAAGGCACCCTCTTTTCCTTCCTACTTACTCTTTGCCTATCTATCCCTCCTGCTTCCTTGGCTACCCCACATAGTCGCCCCTCCCCTTCTCTAGCTCCTAATTACCTCTGCAAGACCCTCAACTTAACCCACTCTCTGTTAAACCAGTCCAATCCTTCCCTGGCAAATGACTGTTGGCTTTATATCCCTCTATCAGCCACTGCTTACGTTGTCACTCCCATTCCTGCAAAAACTGGGTCTTTACTAACTTAACCTACCACCCCCGTTATGAAGGAAAAGACCCTTTCCAACTTCTATATACGCAATCATTAGCCAACTGCCCCATCTCTGATAGGACCAAAAATACCCTAACAGGATGCACAATCCAGCTTTTACACTCTTCTATTTCCAACGTCACCTATTACACGAGCAATGAAAAGCCCATACATGGCCCTGTAACCACAAATACCATCTTAACTTTCCAAGCCTCTTTATGCATCCAATGCAACCTGTTATCAGGCGTGCCCCTGGGGCACCTACTATCCTATCAGTGTAATTACACCCTACAACTTCAAACCCCAAATGATCATAGTAACTTTCAAGTCACCCAAACAGCTCCATTCAGATGGCTTGTCTGCTTCTCAGGGCCCCCCAAAATCATCACCTCCTCTCTGCTTAACAAATAGTCTGGCTTTTGTAGTGGCAAACATACTTCCTGCATGACCATTCACCCCTGGATCCCCTGCAGCAGCGCCCCCACCATTAATGAATGCCTTCTCATCCCCTCTTTCAATTACTCTCTTGAATGGTTCCTAGTAGATACAAAATGTTTTTTTTTTTTTTTTTCCTCCAGGGGGAAAATAGAACACAGTGAGCCACTCATTTGCTCCCAACACCCCTTTCCAGCTGCTCACTGGAGCTACTTTGGCAAGTACTCTAGAAGTATGGGAAAATGAAAACAAACACACACCTTTTTAACATACACAACCAGTTCTGTCTACCCAGCCAAGGCATGTTCTTCTTATGTGAAACTGCAACCTATATCTGCCTCCCCATTAACTGGACAGGCACCTGCACCTTAGTCTTCCTAAGTCCCAACATTGACATTGCCCCGGGAAATCAGACCCTATCAGTGCCCCCTCAAAGCTCAAATCCCTCAGGGCAGGGCCATACAACTAACACCCCTACTTTTAGGGTTAGGAATGGCCACTGCTACGGCAACCAGAATAGCCACTTCATTATCCTACTTCTGGATATACTGCTGACTGGGGTGGCCAGCTTTTATTCCCTTATTGTCCCTTCCCATGTTCCATTTCTGTCCTATCAGATATATCTACTTCTTTATCTACTTCATTATCCTACTACCACACACTCTCAAAGGATTCCTCAGACAGTTTGCAAGACATAACACAATCTATACTTACTCTACAATCCCAAATAGATGCTTTGGCAGCAGTGACTCCCCAAAACCACTGAGGCCTAGACCTCCTCACTGCTGAGAAAGGAGGACTTTGCACCTTCTTAGGGGAAGAGTGTTGTTTTTACACTAACCAGTCAGGGATAGTATGTGACACCAGCCAGTGTTTACAGGAAAAGGCTTCTGAAATCAGACAATGCCTTTCAAACTCTTATACCAACCTCTGGAGTTGGGTGACATGGCTTCTCCCCTTTCTAGGTCCCATGACAGATATCTTGCTATTACTTGCCTTCAGTACCTATATTTTTAACCTCCTTGTCAAATTTGTCTCTTCCAGTATCGAGGCCGTAAAGCTACAGATGGTCTTACAAATGGATCCCCAAATGAGCTCAACTCACAACTTCTACTGAGGACCCTTGGACCAACCCACTGGCCCTTTGACTGGCCTAGAGAGCTCCCCTCTGGGGGATGCTACAACTGCAGGCCCCTTCTTTGCCCCATCCAGCAGGAAGTAGCTAGAGCGGTCATTGCCCAGTTCCCAACAGCAGTTGGGGTGTCCTGTTTAGAAGGGGGATTGAGAGGTGAGGCCAGCTGGACTTCCTGGGTTGAGTGGAGACTTGGGGAACTTTCCTGCCTTACAAGAGGATTGGAAAATGCACCAATCAGCACTCTGTAAAATGCACCAATCGGTGCTCTGTAAAACGCACCAATCAGCAGGATTCTAAAAGTAGCCAATCACAGGGAGGATAGAAAAAAGGGCAATCTGATAGGACAGAAATGGAACATGGGAAGGGACAGTAAGGGAATAAAACCTAGCCACTGCAGTCAGCAGTGGCAACCTGCTCAGGTCCCCTTCCATGCTGTGGAAGCTTTGTCTTTTTGCTTTTCACAATAAACCTTGCTACTGCTCACTCTTTGGGTCCGTGCCATCTTTAAGAGCTATAACACAGCGAACATCCGTGGCTCCATTCTTGAAGTCAGCAAGACCACGAAACCACCAGCAGGAACCAACTCCGGACGCATCTCCTTAGTAATACTGTGTCTGGTTGGTCTGCCCATTGTTGAAAGTGGGTTACTGAAGTCCCCTACTATTATTGTTTTGCTATTTCTCCCTTCTTGTCCACTAGTATTTGCTTTATACATATAGGTACTCTGATATTGGTTGCATATATACTTAAAATTGTTATGTCCCCTTGATGAATTGAGTTCTTTATTATTAAATAATGACCTTCTTTGTCTTTCATGAGAGTTTTTGACTTGAGGTCTGTTTTATCTGATGTAAGTATAGCTACTCCTGCTCTGTTTTGGTTACCATTTGCATGGAATGTCTTCTTCCATCTCTTCACTTTCAACTTATGTGTCCTTAAAGCTAATAGAGTCTCTTGTAGCCAGCATATAGTTGGATCTTATTTTTATCTATTCAGTCACTCTGTGTCTTTTCATTGGATAATTTAATTCACTTGCATTCAAAGTAATTATTGATAGGTAAGGATTTACTATTGCAATTTTATAAATTATTTTCTAGTTGTTTTGTACATCCCTTGTTTCTTTTCACTTGTTGTCTACCTGTGTGATTTGGTTATTCTCTGTAGTGCTAAGTTTCTATTCCTTTCTCTTTATCACTTATGTATCCGCTATAGTGTTTCGTTTTGTGGTTACCATGAGGCTTACATAAAACACCTTATAATAGATTATTTACTACTGATAACAACTTCAGTTGCATACAAAAATACTAGACTTTTACCCTGCACCTCACGATTTATATTTTCAATGTATAATTTACATCTCTTTAATGTTGTGTTCACCTTAACTTATTGTACTTATGGTTATTTTTGTCCATTTTGACTTTTATCTTTCATTCTAGACATAGAAATGATTTATAAGCCACCATTATGGTATTGGAGTATTCTGAATTTCACTATATATTTACCTTTACCAGTATATTTTTTACCTTCTTATGTTTTCTTGTTAGTAATTAGTATCCTTTTGTTCCCACTTGAAGAACCTTCTTAAGCATTTCTTGTAAGGCAGGTCTAGTGGTGATGAATCCCCCCAACTTTTGCTTGTCTGGTAAAGACTTTATTTCTTCTTCATTTCTGAAGGACACTTTCATTGGGTATTATATTATTGGCTGACAGTTTTCTTATTTCAGCACTTTGAATATATCATCTCATTCTTTTTTGAGCTGCAAAGTTTCTGTTAAGTCCATGGACAGTCTAACAATAATTCCTTTATATGTGGCATAGTGCTTTTCTCTTGCTGCTTTTACAATTCCCTATTTGTCTCTGACTTTTGATAGTTTGACTACAATATGCCTCAATGAGTGCCTTTCTGGGTTAAACCTGTGTGGGAAGGAACCTTTAGCTTCGTGGATCTGGATGTCCATATCTTTCCCAAGACTTGGGAAGTTTTCAGTGATTATTTCATTAAATAAGCTTCATGTCCTTTTCTGTATCTTTTCTTCTTCTGAAACTCTCATAGTGTGATTGTTCGTTTGCTTAATGGTTTCCCTTGAGTCCCATAGGCCTTCTTCACTCTTTTTTATTAGTTTTTTTTCTTTTTCTTTCTCTGTTTTTTTTTTTTTCTTTTTTACCTCTGAAGGAGTAGATTCAAAAGATCTGTCTTCAATTTAACAGATTCTTCTGCTTGATCTAGTCTGCTGTTGAAGCTGTCTGTTGTATTTTTTGTTTTATGCATCTGATTATTCAGTGTCAGGATTTCTATTTCATTCTTTTTTATATTTATCTCCTTGTTGAATTTCTCATTCAGATCATAAATTGTTTTCTTAATTTTGTTGAATTGTCTATCTGTGTTCTATTATATCTCACTGAATTTCCTTAAGATCATTATTTTGAATTTCTTTTTGAGCATTTCATAAATCTCCTTGTCTTTAGGGCCAGTTACTGGAGAACTATTGTATTCCTTTCGTGGTAACATGTTTCATTGTTTTGTTTTGTTCTTACTTCTGTGTCCTTATATCGATGTCTGAACACCTGGTGGAACAATGACCTCATTCAAACTTTACAGAATGGCTTTTATAGAGAGAGTTTACTTGCAGATGTGTCAGGGTAGTACCAGTTGGAAAGGGTTTGGTGGCTCTGAATTCAAGTGGATCCAGTGAAATAGGCTTCCTACAACCATTTCAGCTGTGATCAACATCAATGACTGCGAGTGCCTCATTGGCCTAAGCTAAAGGAGTTTGTGGCAGTGGCAGCAGCAGCTCGTGATGTTATATTGTTTAGTGACAAGGGACTTGGGAGTCTTCCTGTTCTCATTTTCTTTACAATGGGGAGTCATAGCTCAGGAAACACCTCTTGGCAATGGTTCTGATATGGTTTATAAGCAGCCACAGTGACACTGGGTTTCAGGATTCAAGTGATCAGAGTAGTGTGGAGCCAGGGTCCTGGGCTTAGAGTCTTGAAAGCCTTCTGTGGTCCCTGGGACTCGGGGCACAGGTTCACTTTCAGGGGCCTAGGTAGATGCAGATTGCCCACAAAGCCAAAGCGTGTGACCCTGAAGGACACCCCAACAGCTTGGGTCCAGAGGGATGGGTTTTAGTTGTGACTCTGACCCTGGGAGACAGAGCATAGCACTGGGCTGGCCCTAGGGAAGGGATTTTGGGCCCTAAGGTACAGGGCACAGCTGCAGTTTGGGACCCAGAGCCCAGTAGGGCACAGTGGCAACTTACGCCCTGGAGGATGAAGCACCATGAAGTAGTGACTCTAAATCTGGCCATGGTAGTGCACAGCAGTATCCCAAGCTCTCTGAGGCCAGATGTAGTGGCAGGAAGGACCCAGAAATGGTGAAGCACAGCTGTGACTGGAGCTTCAGAGGGCAGAAAGTACAGTGATGACTCCGCTCCCCAGACAGTGTGTTTTGGCGGCTCATACTCTGGAGGGCTAGCTCGGTTTTAAGGAAACAGGGTGTTACAGTTGTTTGGTTTGGAATACCGGGATCTCACCTCAGCCAATGCTTTGTTTCCCTGGGACATGAGGTGCCACATCAGCTCAGCCCTGGGAGCCCTGGATGCTCAGCTCAGGTAAGGCATCGATTCCCCATGAAGTAGGGTTCCTCTTCAGTTCAGGCTCTGGGGCCATTACTGCTTTGGATGGCCAAGGCACCATTTCCATGGGAGGCAGGGCACCACTACAACAACAGCCCCAGGGGTTATGAATGCTCTGTATAGCTAAGGCACCATTTTTCTGGGAGACAGGGCACTAAGTCAACTCAGGTCCTGAGGGACAAGGTGCAGTAGTGACTAGTAGGGGTATACGGAGTGGCTCCGTGTCAGCTGGCCCCACAAAATAGGGTGTAGCAGCAGCTTGGCTCAGTGATGGTGTGTCACCAGATGTGGGTGGTGTACTGGCAATAAAGCCTCAGGGATGAAAGGGTGCTGTGGAGCCACTCACTTCCTAGAGCAGGCCAGACTCCAGCAGGGGTTCCAGTTCCAGGATGGCACAGTGCGGTAATAGCATGGGCCATAGTGGATAGGGCACAATGGGGCTCTTTCAGTGGGAAGAGTACAGCTGTGTGGACTCCAGGCAGCTCTTTCAACTGGACTTAATACCTCTGAGGATATAGGAATCCCCATTGGTGAGGACTGTAGGAGTCCAACGTGGTATTAAGGGCTTCTTGGGTCCTCCTGCATACCCCTTCCCCAGTGGGAGAAGTCCCCCCTTTATTCAAGCTGATCCTCACTGGAGAATGTGGCAGCAAAGGTGAGGTGTTTCTTTCCCTTCTCTATGTGGCCATCCTTGGTTTTTGTGCTCTACAGGACTTTTGCTACTCCTTTGATGTACTCCAGCACTCTCCTGTAGTTATTCTCATCAAAATATAGTTCTTTATACATTGTTGTGGTCTTCGTGGGGAAGAGGAGCACTAGGGGCTTCTAGTCAGCCATCTTGCTGACATCCTGTCTTCATTTGTTTCTGATATTAGTATTGTATCTTCTCTCTCTCTCTTTTTATTTCTTATTTAGTCTGGCTAGTGGTTTATCAATTTTATTGATCTTTTCGAAGAATCAGCTTTTGGTTTTAGCGATTTTGTCTATTATTTTCAATTTCCTTGATTTCTGCTTCACTTTTTATTATTTTTTTCTTCTTATTTGCATTTAATTTGCTTATCTTTCCTAGATTCCTAAGGTGGAAACTTAGATTATTGATTTTAGATTTTCATTTTTTATATTGTGATAGTTTTTGTTAATTAATTTTTTATATGTATTTTTTCTTTTTCAATAGGTTATTGGGGTACAGGTGGTGTTTGGTCATGTGAGTAAGTTATTTAGCGGTGATTTGTGGGACTTTGGTGCACCCATCACCTGAGCAGTATACACTGCACCCTATTTGTAGTCTTTTACCCCGTGTCCCCCTCCCACCCTTCCCCCAACAAAGTCCATAGTATCATTCAGATGCCTTTGTGTCCTCATAGCTTAGCTCCCACATATCAATGACAACATATGATGTTTGGTTTTCCATTCCTGAGTTACTTCACTTAGAATTGCTTCGAGTTACTTCACTTCCATCTCATCCAGGTTGCTGTGAACGCCATTAATTCATTCCTTTTTATGGCTGAGTAGTATTCACAGTATCTTTATCCACTCCTTGATCGATGGGCATTTGGGTTCGTTCCATATTTTTGCAATTGCAAATTGTGCTGCTGTAAACATGTGTGTGCAACTATCTTGTTTGTGTAATGACTTCTTTTCCTCTAGATAGATACCTAGTAGTGGGATTGCTGGATCAAACAGTAGATGTCTTTTAGTTCTTTAAGGGTTCTCCTAGTGGCTGTACTGGTTTACATTCCCACCAACAGTGTAAAAGTGTTCCTTTTCCACCACATTGACACCAACATCTATTATTTTTTGACTATGGCCATTCTTGCGGGAGTAATGTGGTGTCACATTGTGGTTTTGATTTGCATTTCCCTGGTAAATAGTGATGTTGAGCATTTTTCCGCATGCTTGTTGGCCATTTGTATATCTACTTTTGAGAATTGTCTATTCATGTCCTTAGCCCACTTTTTCATGGAATTGTTTGGTTTTTTTCTTGCTGATTTGTTTGAGTTCATTGTAGATTCTGGATATTAGTCCTTTGTCTAGATTGCAAAGATTTTTCTCCACCTCTGTGTGTTGTCAGTTTACTCTGCTAATTGTTTCCGTTGCTATGCAGAAGCTTTTTCGTTTAATTAATTTCCATCTATCTATCTTTGTTTTTGTTGCATATACTTATGGGTTCTTGGTCATGAAGTCTTTGCCTAAGCCAATGTCTAGAAGAGTTTTTCCAATGTTGTTTTCTAAAATTCTAATGGTTTCAGGTCTTAGTTTTAAGTTTTTGATTCATCTTGAGTTAGTTTTTATATAAGGTGGGAGATGAGGATCCACTTTCATTCTCCTACATGTGGCTAGCCAATTGTCCTACCACCAATTGTTAAATAGGGTGTCCTTTCCCCATTTTATGTTCTTGTTTGCTTTGTCGAAGATCAGTTAGCTGTAAGTATTTGGCTTTATTTCTGGATTCTCTATTCTATTCCATTGGTCTATGTGCCTATGTTTATACCAGTACCATGCTGTTTTGGTGACTGTGGCCTTATATTATAGCTTGAAATCTGGTAAGGTGATGCCTCCAGATTCAATCTTTTTGCCTAGTCTTGCTTTAGCTATGTGGACTCTTTTTTGGTTCCATATGAATTTTAGGATTGTTTTTTCTAGTTCTGTGAAGAATGATGGTGGTATTTTGATGGGAATTGCATTGAATTTGTAGATTCTTTCAGCAGTATGGTAATTTTCACAATATTGATTCTGCCCATCCATAAGCATGGGATGTGTTTCCATTTAATTGTGTCATGTGTTATTTCTTTCAGCAGTGTTTTGTAGTTTTACTTGTAGGGGATTTCCTTGGTTAGGTACACTCCTATGTATTTTATTTTATTTTATTTTATTTTATTTTATTTTATTTTATTTTATTTTATTTTATTTTGCAGCTGTTGTAAAAGGGATTGAGTTATTGGTTTGATTCTCAGCTTAATCACTGTTGGTGTATAGCAGAGCTACTGATTTGTGTACATTAATTTTGTATCCTGAAACTTTACTGAATTCACTTACCACTTCTAGGAGATTTTGGGAGGAGTTTTTAGGGTTTTCTATGTATGTTGTATATGTTCATATCAACAGCAAACAGCAACAACTTGAATGCCTCTTTACTGATTTGAATACCCCTTATTTCTTTCTCTTTTCTGATTGCTCTGGCTAGGACTTTCAGTACTATGTTGAAGTGGTGAAAAGTGGGCATCCTTGTGGTGGTGAAAGTGGGCATCCTTGTCTTGTTTCAGTTCTTAGGAGGAATGCTTTCAGTTTTTCCCCATTCAGAGTAATGTTGGGTGTGGGTTTGTCATAGATGGCTTTATATCCCTTACATGCCAATTTTGCTGATGGTTTTATTCATAAAGGGATGCCGGATTTTGTCAAATGCTTTTTCTGCATTTATTGAGATGATCATGTAATTTTTTGGTTTTAATTCTGTTTATGTGGTGTATCACATTTATTGACTTTTGTATGTTAAACTATTCCTGCATCCCTGGTATGAAACGCACTTAATTATGGTAGATTATCTTTTTGATATGCTGTTGGATTAAGTTTGCTAGTATTTTTTTGAGGATTTTTGCATGTATGTTCACCAAGGATATTGGTCTGTCATTTTCTTGTTTTGTTATGTCCTTCTCTGGTTTGGGCATTAGGATGACACTGGCTTCATGGAATGATTTAGGGAGGATTCCCTTTTTCTCTGTGTTTTGGAATATTGTCAACAGGATTGGTACCAATTCTTCTTTGAACTGAATGTCTGATAGAATTCAGCTGTCATTCTGTCTGACCTTGAACTCTTTTTTGTTGGCAATTATTTAGTTACCATTTCAATCTCGCTGCTTGTTACTGTTCAGAGTTTCTATATCTTCCTGGGTACATCTAGAAGAGTTGCATATTTCCAGGAATTTATTCATCTCCTCTAGGTTTTCTAGTTTTTGTGTGTAAGTGTGTTCATAGTAGCTAATCTTTGGTATTTCTGTGATTTCAGTTGTGATATCTCCTGTTTTGTTTCTCATTGAGCTTATTTAGATCTTCCCTCTTCCTTTCTTGGTTAATTTTGCTAATCATCTATCAATTTTATTTATGTTTTCGGAGAGCCAGCTTTTTGTTTCATTTGCCATTTTTTGTATTTTTTTCTTTCAATTTCATTTAGATCTGCTCTGATTTTCATTATTTCTTTTCTTCTGCTGGGTTTGGGTTTGAATGGTTCTTGTTTTACCAGTTCTGTGAAGTGCGACCTTAGATTGTCTGTGCTCTTTCAGATGTTTTGATGTCAGACTGTGAACTTTCCTCTTAGCACTGCTTTTGCTGTATCCTAGAGATTTTGATAGATTGTGCCGTTATCATCATTCAGTTCGAAGAATTTTTAAATTTCTATCGAGTTCATCAATGGTCATTCAGGAACAGGTTGTTTTACTTCCACGTATTTGCATAGTTTTGAGGATTTCTTTAGAGTTGATTTCCCATTTTATTCTACTATGGTCTGAGATAGTAGTTGATATAATTTTAATTTTCATAAATTTACTGAGACTTGTTTTGTAGCCTATCATATGGTCTCTCTTAAAGAATGTTCCATGCACTGATGAATAGAATGTATATTCTGCAGTTTTTGGGAAGAATGTTCTGTAAATATGTTAAGTCCATTTGTTGTAGCGTATAGTTTAAGTCCATTGTTTCTTTGTTGACTTTCTGTCTTTATGACCTGTCTAGTGCTGTCAGCAGAGTATTAAAGACCTCTACTATTATTGTGTTGCCATCTATCTCATTTCTTAGGTCTATTAGTAATTGTTTTATAAATTTGGGAGTTTCAGTGTTATGTACATATGTACTTAGGATTGTAATATTTTCCTGTTCGACTAGTCCTTTTATCATTATATAATGTTTCTCTTTGTCTTTTTTAACTGCTGTTGCTTTAAAAGCTTGTTTTGTCTGATATAAGAATAGCTACTCCTAGCCAGGTGCGGTGGCTCAAACCTGTAATCCCAGCATTTTGGGAGGCCAAGGTGGGCAGATCATGAGGTCAGGAGATTGAGACCATCCTGGCCAACATGGTGAAACCCGATCTCTACTAAATACAAAAAATTAGCCAGGCATGGTGGTGCGTGACTTTATTCCCAGCTACACGGGAGGCTGAGGTGGGGGAATCGCTTGAACCCAGGAGGTTGCAGTGAGCCGAGATTGTGCAAGTGCACTCCAGCCTGAGTGAGCTACTCCTGCTCACTTTTGGTGCCCATTTGGATGGAATCTTTTCCCACCCCTTTACCTTAACTTTATGTGAGTCCTTATGTGTTAGGTGAGTCTCCTGAAGACAACAGAAACTTGGTTGGTGAATTCTTATCCATTCTGCCATTCTGTATCTTTTAATGGAGCATTTAGGCCACTTACATTCAATTAGTATTGAGATGTTGGGTAGTTTTCCATCCATTGTGCTATTTGTTACTTGAATATCTTGTGTTTCTTTTCATTGTGTTATTGTTACATAGGTCCCGTGAGATTTGTGCTTTAAGGATGTTCTATTTTGGTGTATTTTAAGGATTTGTTTCAAGACTTAGAGCTCCTTTTAACAGTTCTTATAGTGCTGGCTTGGTAGTGGCAAATTCTCTCAGCATTTGTTTGTCTGGAAAAAAAACTGTATCTTTCCTTCATTTTTGACACTTAGTTTCACTGGATGCAAAATTCTTAGCTGGTAATTGTTTTGTTTAGGATGCTAAAAATGGAACACTAATCCCTTCAAACTTGTGAGGTTTCTGCTGAGAAATCTGCTGTTAATCTGATAGGTTTTCCCTTATAGGTTACCTGGTACTTTTGCCTCATAGCTCTTATTTCTTTTGTCTTGACTTTTCATGACCTGATGACTATGTGTCTAGGCGATGATCTTTTTGTGATGAATTTCCCAGGTGTTCTTTTAGCTTCTTGTATTTGGATGTCCAGATGTCTAGCAAGGCTGGGGAAGTTTTCCCCGATTATTCCCTCAAATAAGTTTTCCAAACTTTTAGATTTCTCTTCTTCCCCAGGAACACCAAGTATTCATAGGTTGGGACGTTTAACATAGTCCCAAACTTCTTTGAGGCTGTGTTCATTTTTGTTTTTATTCTTTTTTCTTTGTCTTTGATGGATTAGGTTAAATTAAAAGCCTTGTCTTTGAGCTCTCAAGTTATTTCTTCTGCTTGTTTGATTCTGTTGCTGAGACTTTCCAATGCATTTTGCATTTCTCTAAGTGTATCCTTGATTTTCAAAAATCGTGATTTTTCTTTATTTATGCTATTTCATTGAAGATTTTTCCTTGCATATCCAGTATCATGTTTTTGACTTAAGATGGACTTCACCTTTCTCTGGTGCCTCCTTGATTAGCTTAATAATGGACCTTCTGAATTCTTTTCTGGCAATTCAGAAATTTCATCCTGGTTTGGATCCATTGCTGGTGAGCTGGCTTGAGCTTTTGGGGGTGTTAAAGAACCTTGTTTCATTACCAGAATTGTTCTTCTGGTTCCTTCTCATTTAGGTAAACTATGTCAGAGGGAAGATTTGGGACTCAAGGGTTGCTGTTCAGATTCTTTCCGTTCCATAGGGTACTCCCTTGATCTGGTGCTCTCGTCCTTCCCCTAGGAATGGGGCTTCCTGAGAGCCAAACTGCAATGATTGTTTTTGTTCTTCTGGATCTAACCACCCAGTGGGCTCTGGGCCGGTACTGCAGAGTGTCTGCAAAGAGTCCTCTGATGTGATCTGTTTTCAGGTCTTTCAGCCATGGCTACCAGCACCTGTTGCAGTGGAGGTAGCAGTGGGGTAAATGGACTCTGTGAGGGTTCTTGGTTGTGTGTTTGTTTACTACACTGGTTTTGTGCTGGTTGATTTCCAGCCAAGAAGTGGTACATTCAAGAGTGCATCAGCTGCGGTACTATAGGGAGGTGGCAAACTTGCCCTAGGGATGCCTGGTTAACTATTCAGGTTTCTTGGGTTGTGGGCAGGGCCATAGCCCTCCCAAGAGGTTATGTCCTTTGTCTTCAGCAAACCAAGGTGGGTAAAGAAAGACCACCAGGTGGGGGCAGGGATAGATGTTTCTGAGCTCAGCCTCCCTGTGGACGGGGCTTGCTACGGCTGCTGTTGGGGATGGGGTGTGGTTCAAAGGCCACCGAGAACTGGCCCCAGACCATGAGCCTGAGAAAGCAAACAGACTCACAGTTCCTTCGTAGAGTCTGTGAACTCTTTCGGTTTTCCTGGTATGTTCCTGTGGTAGTTCTTGGAGCAAAAGTTCATGATGTGAGTCTCCACTTGCTGTTCTGTGTGAGCGGGAGCTGCAGGCTAGTCCTGCCTCATAGGACTACCTGCCGTCTTATCTCCCCATACTTTCTATTCTCAAGTGAGGCAGGCCGTGGTCTAGTCACTCCAGGATACAGGGTAAGAAAGGAGGGAAAGGTAGACTCAGCTGTGGCAGGCAGTCATGCAGGCCAAACACTGCAAATGCTAAGGGCAATCTCAGATAACCTGCAAACCTACAACGTGGCATTTTCTATGTATTCTTCTCTTCATCAACCAACAACTATGTAGATTTCTTATTGAATGACAGAATCCATGTGGAATAATAACTGCCCGCCTTAGCACAGGGCCTGTTGAATGAAAGACAGTAAATTAACATTAGGTTCTTTTCCTTCTTTCTGTTTTTTAGGGCAGGTGGGGAGTAGGGGTAACTCTGCCCACTGTTACAAAGGTACAATCTCCCTGGAATTTGTCGACTGAGCTATCACTCCAGCATAAGGAGTCAGGGCTGGAAGCAGCTATTGCCAGCTGCATTTGTGAGCGGCCTACGCTGATTTACCATTATCATGATGATGACTTTACAAATCTAGTCAGTATTTTATGTAACTTATGCCCTTAATGCTGGGTTGGGCTACACTAGTGGTTAGCTGCACTAATTAGTTGGAATTCATGGAAGAGTATTTGGAGTTAGTTATGAGAGGCTGACATGTAATTTGATACTAAGTTATGTAAATAGGTTTCTAATTCAAAATGTTTGCCTCTAGGGAAAAAAACTCCACAGCACAACTATCCTATGATCCCCATTCCCCACTCTGTCCATGTGATGACGCACATGGAGACGTCATGCAGCATGACACAGCAGACTCCAGGACGTGTTTTGAAGAGGGGTAGAGGGAAAAGGCTGCTGCCCCTGGAACTCGAAGCTTTTTTTTTTTTTTTTTTTTGAGATGGAATCTCACTCTGTTGCCAGGCTGGGGTGCTGTGGTGTGATCTTGGCTCACTGTAACCTCTGAATCCCTGGTTTAAGCGATTCTCCTGCCTCAGCCTCCTGAGTAGCTGGGATTGCAGGCACGCACCACCACACCTGGCTAATTTTTTTTTGTATTTTTAGTAGAGACGGGGTTTCACCGTGTTGGCCAGGATGGTCTCGATCTCCTGATGTTGTAATTCGCCTGCCTCAGCCTCCCAAAGTGCTGGGATTACAGGCCTGAGCCACCATGCCCGGCGGGAACTTGAAGTTTTAACGAAGGAGGGAGGAAAGGGGGAGCCCGCTGTTTCTCTGAGTCCCAGGCCACTCAGTCTCTAGTCCTAGCTGGTGCCAGTCAGGGCAGGAGACCAGATCTGTCCTGGCTAAGGACTTGCTGGTGGATCTCAGAGCAGGGACGCTGAGCCCTGGGGACAGCAGCCACATGGGCCAGGCTCCATCTGCAGAGCTGACACAACCGCCGTGTGCTGGACGTTAAATTTGCTTCAGGGAAAGGCAAAGTGGATTCTGCTCACCAAATGTCAGGGCCCCTGCTCTATAATCTGTGACTGTTCCACCCAGAACAGAAGAAATGTCCTTTCAGTCACTAGCCCGGTACCCTGGGTTTGCCCTGGGGCTGCGCATAAGGTCTGAATCCAGTGAGTTGCACATCAGCGGAACAGGAGGCAGAGCAGGCTCCACTGACGGCACGGGAAATAAATAACACTGCACTCAGCCATCCTGGGCCAGTCTCCTTTGGGATTTGTCCGCTTATCTTAGGATGAGTTAAGAAATAAGAAATTCTCACGTCAGAAAAAGAGCGTGCATATTCCAAACCGTCATAATGTATTTCGCAACAGCTTTACAAAAATGTCCCTGTGAGTGCTCCCACCAATAGTATATGAGAAGGCACTTTTCCCAGTTCCTTCCTGACACAGTGTGTTGTGAGTTTTTTCCGTCTCTGCCAATAGGATGCTAGGATGCTAGAAAAGCATGCTTTCATATTTATTTATAATATTAGTGATGCTTAAAATCTTTTTATTAAAGTTTGGTACTTCATTTTTGTTAACTACCTATTCTTGACATTTTACTACTACTGTGTTGACTGTTTTCTTACTAATTTATCCATCATATGGATTGCATATTGCAAATATTTGATTGTTTATGTTTCTTTTTTTTTTTTTTGAGACGGAGTCTTGCTCTGTCGCCCAGGCTAGAGTGCAGTGGCCGGATCTCAGCTCACCGCAACCTCTGCCTCCTGGGTTCACGCCATTCTCCTGCCTCAGCCTCCCGAGTGGCTGGGACCACAGGCGCCCACCACCTCGCCCGGCTAATTTTTTGTATTTTTAGTAGAGACGGGGTTTCACCGTGTTAGCCAGGAGGGTCTCGATCTCCTGACCTCGTGATCCGCCCGTCTCGGCCTCCCAAAGTGCTGGGATTACAGGCTTGAGCCACCGCGCCCGGCCTGATTGTTTATGTTTCATCCTTCCTTATGGTACTTAATAAAAGTAATCATTTAATATTTTCACCAAAAAGCGTAAATTCTCGCAACTTTTAAAATGAGTACATTTTTTCATTGCTAGCTTGGTAATGTATGCAAGTAGTTCTACCGGATACTTGTTTAGGAGCCTGCCGCTTGAGCTGTAGGAAGATTACTGGGCCCTACAATAAACTACGAGAGCTGCTTGTGGCTGCTGCTCTTCAGCGACTGAGTGATCCTTTGTGCTTGAAGCTTGGAGGCTGCACACAGCTGAAACCGGCCCCTGCACAGACAAGCAGCCAAGGCAGCAAAGCACTGGGGACCACGCCAGTCCCTGCTGCCACTGGATGGCAGGAGGGAGCAGTACTCAGCATGCCCGCTAGGGCACTTAGCACCAGGGAGCAAAATTAGTGATGCATGGCTCTGTCGATTTCCTTACCTGCACTATTCAAGCTGAAAATGGAGTTGCTGCAGGTGCTCTGGCTCACAGGATGTCAGCAGTTCCTCTCCTTTTTGACTCAGAAAAAGGAAAGTAGATTTGAAAAGCACCCACCAGAGCTCCCAGCTTGCAAGGTGGTGAGGGATCCAGAGGGAGCTGCTCTGCCGTGCATCTGTGGAGTAGCCAAGCAACGATCACTCATTCTTCTTAACTAAAAAACTGAACAACACCAAAAAGGAACAATTTAACACTGAAAGCCATCTTCGATAAATGCTCAAGTTTCTTGAGATCTGCAGCTGTGGGGTATATAGGAAGTACAAGGAACCAGATGTTTGCCAGAGCTTGCTAACAAACTTCATCCTGTCGCAGGGATGGAATAACAATCTCAGGAGGCAGGGATGAGACAGAAGAGGGATGGGATCTGTTCTTGGTGGAGAGCCATGTGACTCTTTCTCCCCATGTACTTCTTCCTAGAAGGGGACTGAGACTTAGGGGCTGCCAGCCAAGCCCATAAAGTCTTGAGTCCACCATTTATTTCATCAAGTTGTGGCAGTAAATAGCCAGGTTTACTCAAACACAGTCCACAGTTCATAGTCTCCCTATGCTTGCAGTGTGTGTTCCTTCCTACGTTGGTCAATGGAAACTCATCTCACAAAATGGCTCCACTGCTTCTTCATTGACATATTCAAAAAACTTGCAAGAAGCACAGCAAGAACTGAGAAAGGAAAGGGGTGGTGGTTGAGAGGTGGGAGGATCCACAGTTTCCCAAAATAGTAGGATGGAATTGTAACCAACACCTTGGTAGAAAATTACAGCCTCTTCCCCACCACAATCCCTAAAAAGGGCAGTGATTGGCAGGTAAGGAAAGCGAAAGATGGAATAGGTTATAAATTAATTGGTAAAAAGAATAAATCCCTAAAGTAAACTGTCAGCCAGCTTCAAGCATATAAAATGCACGTGCATTATCTTCACTCTTCTGAATAACTGTACAGCCCTGCGCTATAGGAGCTGCTGTCACTGCAGAACCAGAGTCAGCTGCGGAAAGTCCTTGGCGAAGCCAGCTTCCCTCCAGCTCTTCCCTCCGGCCCAGTGGGAATGAGTCCTTCCCCTACTGTGTCAGCCCACTCTGTCCTCTCGGGTGGTGGCAGGAACCCTGGTAAGATTCTGGAAGGCAGCTGCATTTCACCCATTTTGGAGGTAATGAAAGCAGTAAGAGGTTTTTCAGCATCTGTCACATCATAATGTAAAAACATCCCCACCTTCAAAAGGCCTACCCTTTGTATCTCTATTATGCAAAGGAAGATAAGTCCAAGACAGCATAAAAGACAGGCTGTGTGAACCATTATCTTCAGTTCAACAGGGCTCTCTCACCTTAAACAACATGGTGGGTCTTTAAAATAAATACATTATAGAGCATAGAATGACAAACTATCTTGAAAGACAAAATTTTGCAGATCAGAGGAAAAAACCTTTTCGAATTTTTACATTGTGTAACAAATTATATGCCCTATTCTATTCTTATGGGTATATCATCAGTACCTTCATAATAAATACTTTTGACTTTAGGCTCAAAAATGCCCAGTTACTTAAAAAAAAAAAAAAAAAAGGCACAGAAACGACTTTTAAACAGCTGTTATAAGGAATAATATGCCAGTGGTTTCCAAGGGAAATGTGGAAGGTGGGAGCTATCACTGTGAAATGGTGCAACTAATCCAGAACAATGCAGGTTTTTGTTACTGATGTAGGAGTTTAATCAGATGCCGAGGAACACTCGCTTGAAACTCAAACTCTTATCATCATCACTGGAAGCATTTCTTAGAACTTTCTCCTTGGGTACAAGTTTTTGCCTTCAAAAATGGCAGACAGGGCTGGGCATGGTGGCTCATGCTTGTAATCCCAGCATTTGGGAGGTCAAGGCGGACAGATTGCTTGAGTCCAGGAGTTCGAGGCCAGCCTGGGCAACAAGACAAAACCCCATCTCTACTGAAAAATACAAAACAATTAGCTGGACATGGGGCACACACCTGTTGTTCCAGCTACTTGGGAGACTGAGGTGGAGGACCACTTGAGTCTCAACCACTTGGTGGGAGGTTGAGGTTGCAGTGAGCTCTGATCATGCCACTACACTCCAGCCTGGGTGACAGAGTGAAGCCCTGTCTCAAAAAAAAAAAAAAAAAAAAAGCAGACAAAACCCATTTCCAAACAAACTATTGCCAGAGCCACACAACCCACTCAGTAAGTGCTTGGTGACCTTCACCTTCCTCCTGCTCATCAGAACCAAATGGAAACAACCCAAAGAGAGAGAAAGAATCCCGGCTAAAGCTTTAAATCCTCATTTAAAGCATGCAAAGCATCTAATTGTAAATTCAAACAACAGAAAAACAAATCCACTTGCCTCCTGGCAAAACATTCGTCATTAATGAGAACATGCTCTATGCTTCCTAAGTCATCACCAGGGAAAACCACTGTTCATTGTGTCTATAACCAGCTTCCCTATCATAGACAAACATGCATTTATTTTTGTAAAGTAGAGATTAGATTCTGTATTTTGATATCCAATTTTTAAAATACCAGTGTTATTGTAATCACTTTATGATTATTTGAAACCATTTCAATGGCAATATAGCATTAAAATAAAAGAACATGTCACAATTTATTTCACCATTTTCCTATTGGACATTTATGTTGTTTCCCATGTAAATTTATATTTATTTATGTGATTATTTGGTGAGCATTCATCTGCCTCATCAGATTGTAAACCTTTGTGTTTGTTTTTGGTCACCATTATTTCTCATTCCATAGCAGAACCTGAAGTATACCAAGTGTTTATAGTATCTGGTGAATGAACCTGTCCTTTAATTCTTGGCTCAAATCAGTCTCATCTATAAAACATTTCTGATCCTCACTTCAGCCATACATAATTATCTCTCTTTCTTCTAAAGTTTCCCTGTAGTTATTTTTTTGTACCTCCCTTGTAGGGAAAAGAGGTAAAAGGCTATTAATTGAGTACTATTATGTGTCAGGCACTGTGATAGTCATATTAAAGGAAAAAGTGCCAAAAAGGTTGCACCTTAGCCTAGAGGACCAGCAAACAAACAAACAAGCAAACTGCCATGAAATGTTCAATTAAGGAAATTTCTAGAACTCTTCAGTGGCTCTATCAACTAATCTGGCTCTGGAAAAAGCTCTAGAGTCCCACCCTCAATGAGGTCTCTGTCCCCTCTGTGTGGGGACAGTTTGAGAGGACAGAAGCTTAGGAGATGGTCTTAGAAGAATGGGCACTAGAGTGAGTTCTGCACAGCTCTGAAGATCACAGAGGGTGTCAGCAGAGCCTTGTGACATCATCTGCAAAGAGGGGAAGTAAAGGAGAAAACCTGGATGGGAGGTCATTGGCCCACTCTCTAGAGAAAGAGAGTAGAAAGTAGTTATTTTGAGACTTTCTTGCCTTGTTAACACATTATACTTCTACTCAGAGGTTCCTGCCCAAAATCAAGACGGTTCCCCTCCCGCCTCAAACTGCAAGCCAGAAATAGTTATGTGAAGTTTCACTTGCTGAAGTTCACAGAGATCTGAATTTCCTTCCTCCTTTAAATGACACTTTATAAACTAATGAATTTCTCAAATTTTTTTCTACTTTACATATGGGAGACAAAAAACCCACAAGACTTCAGCACCAAGAGCTAATTGAAAATAATGCAAGACATTTGTGTTCCTCCACACATAAAGGTTCGTAGCTCCATTTTTGTGTGTGTCACAACACGTGTGAAAGCAGCTGAGCAGGCATCAAGTTAGTCCTGGCTAAGGATTCTGGGAAAAGCTACTTCACTCCCTAAGGACAGTCAATGTATAAGAGGGATGTGGGAGGGAGGGAGGAGGGGATGGTAGCTGGAGGGTCCCACATTTAACCAGATTTGATTTTAGAAACAACATAACCTTTCAAAAGTCAAGCAGCTATATGATGGATTTCTATATGGATGAAAAATGACTCTACGGTTTGAGCTAAACACGAAGGACCCCAACCAAATGAGAATGAAGTAGACACAAAAAAGCTGAGTGCAAAATCTTGCTCGCTACACATGTCCCTGTCTGAACACCCTCACTTCTTCATCCCTGCATAGTTCTAACCCTGTCTCTTAAAAGGCACTGGGGCCACATTCAATTATCACAAGAGAGAAAAATAAATAAACACAGGAACGTCCCCCAACACATCCCACAGACCACCCTTCACCCTCTGCTCATACTGTTTCCTCTCGTCTGCTCATGCCCAGGTCCCACCCACCTTTCTAGACTCACCCTAAAGTCTACTTCTATAAACAGTGCAAGAACACATCAAGCCCAATGCACCATCTGCCATCATCTGTAAAGACTTTTTACCCATAGGATTTTAGAAGTCTACAAACATCATGAAAAACACAAGCCAAATACTCACTGAAATTAACACCTGGAAGGTACATAGTGACTTCAGGAGAGTAACTGGGGCAATGATCACCTTCTACGTGTGAGCAGAGACTATTCAGAATCCAGAGAAATCCATTGCCTTTTTTCCTAACATGTCTGAGAGTAAGTCGGATCCTGTCTGAATGACCAGCCCTCATTAATAATACTGACATTTCCAGTATAGATGAGAGATAGCTCTGAAGTAATTTTCAATTAAAAAAATAAAGCTGTCTTGTGTTGACTCTCACTAAAAAAAGAAAGATAACTTGTGTTGACTCTCAAAACCATAGTTATTAAAAAACACCATTTTCTTAAGTGTCAAAGAACCAAAACAGATGAAATTATTTCCCCATCAACCTCTCCTATCCCTGTCAGGAATTTCTTTCTCCCAATCAATATTCAAGCTGAAAAAATAGCTATTATTTCACTGTTCATGTGAGTCTCTGTGCCACCTTAAGAGATCAGAACAATGCAAAGAAGTGAGAGAAGAAAAGAACAGATGTTTTTCAGCCACAGCAGAAAGCCAGCACTTGGGGAGCTGAAGAGCTCAGTCCCCAGCACAGAACCGATGAGCAGTCAGCAGGGGTGAACTTCAGTCAGCTGGACAGCTTCTTTCACTCTGTTTTTGGCCTCCCATCATTAACACATCTGCAGTCCCTCCCTCCAGCTGCTTCTAGCTTGTGTTCATCCCTCAGAAGAGCAGTGGGCCTTCAGGAAGATCCAGACCAGTTAGACCAGCCAGGGAGCATCCTTGCTACTGGTAAGGCATTTCCCAAGGTGCACCCAGTTTTTCCAGGTGCACAGGTGAAAAGCTGCCCAAGCTTTCTGGAAACCTATGGACTTTCCCCTTTTAAGATTCCCAATGGACATTTGCATTTTCTGAACCAATTTTACCCTGGGACCTATATATCAAGTGGCAAACACCTTGTGTCATTCAGAATGTCTTCTGCAAAGCATCATGTTTATGCATTTGAAATCTTCTTAATCGTTGTCTGCATTTCAGGCAACCCAGTAAGGTGAATAAAGCATGTCTGTTGCCTCTGTTGGTCCCCAACAGCCTGAAACTCATGTCTTCTGCCCTATTTTTCCAGGTAAAAGAAGTGCTGTTTTTACCATCTGCTCAGCCCTGTGCTCACTGCTGAAATGCACTTTCTACTGTCTTTCTTGGTGCTAGGTCTCTGAAAGCCTGTCCTCTTCCTTCCCTGGCTAGCTAACTTCCACCATCCAGCTACTCAGTCATCACTTCCTGCAGGAACCTAACTTCCCTCCTCAGACTAAATTAAATGCCCCCCTCTGTACTTATCTCCACCATTCAACAAAGAAAAGCAGAGAAATGCTGCCTTATTACTTGCTTGTTGCTAGGCATAGAAAGTTGCTGAATAAATCCTTGTGAATGACTTTCTGACTGCACAGGTGTGTTTGCTTTGCAAGGACAAGTATTCCATTTTACTCATCTAGCTCTAGCACCATACAGGCACACAGTAGCTGCCCAGAGGCCTGAGCCAAGGGCAGTGAATAGCACAAGCTCGCAACATATGATCTGCCACTAATTCTGCCCAGTGCACGAGGTGGAAGTCCTTCTGGTCAGGAAGTGGCTCAATGGAAGGTTTCAGTTTCTCTTCATCAACCATGTTCATCCATAGGTCCCTCATGATTTCCTCTAAAGTACCTTATCTCACTGGGGATGAGAATCAGGTTTTGGGTTTTGATAGTTTTTTCCTTTTTTTTCATATTTTCAAAATGTGGTAAAATACACATAACATAAAATTTACCATCTTAACCATTTTTGAGTGTACTGTTCTGTGACATCAAATGCATTCACAATGTTGTACAATCATCGCCACCATCCGTCTTCAGAATGGTTTTCATCTTTTTGAACTGGAACTCTACCCATTAAACAATCACTCTCATCCCCCCTTCTCCCAGACCCTGGTGACCATCATTCTACTTTCTGTCTCTCTTAATTTGACAACTTTAGGTACCTCATATGTAGAGTTATACATTTATACGTTTCTCTTTTTGTGACCAGCTTATTTTATGTCCTCAAGGTTCATACATGTTATAGCACATTGCAAATTTTCCTGTTTTTTAAGGCTAACATTCCATTGTATAGATGTACTGCATTTTGTTTATCCATTCACTCATCAGTGGTCACCTGGGTTGCTTCTACATTTTGGCTATTGTAAGTAATACTGCTATACACATGGGTGTGCAAATATCTCTTCAAGTCTCTGCCTTCAGTTCTTTTGGGTATTATATTTAGTCCGTTCTCACACTGCTAATTAAAGACATCCTGGATGTACATGTAGAAAACCCCATCATCTCAGCCCAAAATCTCATTAAGCTGATAAGCAACTTCAGCAAAGTCCCAGGATACAAAATCAATGTACAAAAATTACCAGCATTCCTATACAATAGAGAGCCAAATCATGAGTGAACTCCCATTCACAATTACTACAAAGAGAATAATAATCCAACTTACAAGGGATGTGAAGGACCTCTTCAAGGAGAATTACAAATCACTGCTCAAGGAAATAAGAGAGGACACAAATGGAAAAACATTCCATGCTCATGGATAGGAAGAATCAATATCATGAAAATGGCCATATTGCCCAAAGTAATTTAGAGATTCAGTGCTATCCCCATCAAGCTACCATTGACTTTCTTCACAGAATTGGAAAAAAACTATTTTAAAGTTTATATGGAACCAAAAAAGAGCCCACATTGCCAAGACAATCCTAAGCCAAAAGAACAAAGCTGGAGGCATCACGTTACCTGACTTCAAACTGTACTACGAGGCTGCGGTAATCAAAACACCATGGTACTGGTACCAAAAGAGATCTATAGACCAACGGAACAGAACAGAGGCTTCAGAAATAACACCACACATCTACAACCATCTGATCTTTGACAAACCTGACAAAAACAAGCAATGGGGAAAGGATTCGCTATTTAATAAATGGTGTTGAGAAAACTGGCTAGCCATCAGCAGAAAGCTGAAACTGAATCCCTTTCTTACACCTTATACAAAAATTAACTCATGGTGGATAAAAGACTTAAATGTAAGACCTGAAACCATAAAAACCCTAGAAGAATACCATTCAGGACAATACTGTTCAGGACATAGTAATGGGAAAATTCTTCATGACTAAAGCACCAAAAGCAATAGCAACAAAAGCCAAAATTGACAAATGGGATCTAACTAAACTAAAGAGCTTCTGCACAGCCAAAGAAACTATCATCAGAGTGAACAGGCAACCTACAGAATGGGAGACAATTTTTACAATCTGTCCATCTGACAAAGGGCTAATATCGAGAATGTACAAAGAACTTAAACAAATTTACAAGAACAAAACAACTCCATCAAAAAGTGTGCAAAGGATGTGAACAAACAATTCTCAAAAGAAGACATTTATTCAGCCAGCAAACATAGAAAAAAAACTCATCATCACTGGTCATTAGAGAAATGCAAATCAAAACCGCAATGAGAGGCCATCTCACATCAGTTAGAATGGCGATCATTAAAAAGTCAGGAAAGAACAGATGCTGGAGAGGATGTGGAGAAACAGGAACACTTTTACACCATTGGTGGGAGTGTAAATTAGTTCAACCATTGTGGAAGACAGTGTGGTGATTCCTCAAGGATCTAGAAGCAGAAATAACATTTGACCCAGCAATCCCATTACTCAGTATATACCCAAAGGATTATAAATCATTCTACTATTAAGACACATGCACACGTATGTTTATTGTGGCACTGTTTGCAATAGCAAAGACTTGGAACCAACCCAAATGACCACTAATGATAGACTAGATAAGAAAATGTGGCACATATACACCATGGAATACTATGCAGCCATAAAAAAGGATATGTTCATGTCCTTTGCAGGGACTTGGATGAAACTGGAAACCATCATTCTTAGCAAAGTAAGACAAGAAGATAAATCCAAATACCACATGTTCTCACTCATAAGTGAGAGTTGAACAATGAGAACACATGGACACAGGGAGGGGAACATCACACACTGGGGCCTGTCAAGGGGTTGGGGGCTAGGGGAAGGATAGCATTAGGAGAAATACCGAATGTAGATGACAGGTTGATGGGTGCAGCAAACCACCATGGCATGTGTATACCTATATAACAAACCTGCAAGTTCTGCACATGTACCCCAAAACTTAAAGCATAATAATAGAAAAAGATTAAAAAATAAAAGAAAGACATACCGGAGACTGGATAATTTATAAATGAAAGAGGTTTGATTGACTCACAGTTCAGTATGGCTGGGGAGACCTCAGGAAACTTACAATCATGACAGAAAGGGAAGCAAACATGTCCTACTTCACATGGCAGCAGGAAGGAGAAGAATGAGAGCTAAGGAAAGGGGGACACCCCTCATAAAACTATCACATCTAGTGAGAACTTACTAGCACAAGAATAGCATGGGGAAACCACTCCCATGATTCAGTTATCTCCCATGAGGTCCCTTCAATGACGTGGGGATTATGGGAACTACAATTCAAGATGAGATTTGGGTGGGGACACAGCCAAACTATATAATTTCACTGCTGGCCTCTCCCAAATCTCATGTCCTCACATTTCAAAACAGAATCCTGCCCTTCCAACAGTCCCCCA
>NC_045438.1:163363477-163364342 GCF_002776525.5 Piliocolobus tephrosceles | reverse complement strand
AAAGTCCAAGTCCAAAGTCTCATCTGAGACAAGGCAAGTATCTTCTGCCTATGATCCTGTAAACTCAAAAGCCAGTTAGTTACTTCCTAAATATAAATGAGATATAGGCATTGGGTAAATACATCTCTTTCAAATGGGAGAAATTGGCCAAAACAAAGGGGCTATAGGCCCCATGCAAGTTCAAAATCCAATAGGGCGGTCATTAAACCCTAAAGTTCCAAAATGATCTCCTTTGACTCCATGTCTCATATCCAGGTCAGACTGATGCAAGAGGTGAGCTCCCATGGCCTTGGGCAGCTCTGCCCCTGTGGCTTTGCAGAGTACAGTCCCCCTCCTGACTGCTTTCATGGGCTAGCGTTCAGTGTCTGTGACTTTTCCAGGCACATGGAGCAAGCTGTTGGTGGATCTACCATTCTGGGGTCCGGAGGATGGTGGCCCCCTTCTCACAGCTCCTCTAGGCAGTGGGCCAGTGGGACCTCTGTGGTGGGGGCTCTGACCCCATATTTCCCTTCCACACTGCCCTAGCAGAGGTTCTCCATGAGGGCTCCACCCCTGCGGCAGACTTCTGCCTGGACATCCAAGTGTTTCCATACATCCTCTGAAATCTAGGTGGAGGTTCCAAACCTCAATTCTTGTCTTCTGTGCACCCATAGGACCAACACCACGTGGAAGCTGCCAAGTCTTGGGGCTTGCACCCTGCAAAGCCACAGGGCTGGAGTTGCCCAAGGCCATGGGAGCCCACCTCTGAAGTGATGGCCCATGCTGTACCTTGGCCCTTTTTAGCTAGGCTGAAGCAGTTGGGACACAGGGCACGAAGTCCTCAGGCTGCACACAGCGGGGGGGGGGGGGGGGGGGGGGGGGGGGG
>NC_045438.1:163319346-163363077 GCF_002776525.5 Piliocolobus tephrosceles | reverse complement strand
TTAACTCAAAAGTCCAAGTCCAAAGTCTCATCTGAGACAAGGCAAGTATCTTCTGCCTATGATCCTGTAAACTCAAAAGCCAGTTAGTTACTTCCTAAATATAAATGAGATATAGGCATTGGGTAAATACATCTCTTTCAAATGGGAGAAATTGGCCAAAACAAAGGGGCTATAGGCCCCATGCAAGTTCAAAATCCAATAGGGCGGTCATTAAACCCTAAAGTTCCAAAATGATCTCCTTTGACTCCATGTCTCATATCCAGGTCAGACTGATGCAAGAGGTGAGCTCCCATGGCCTTGGGCAGCTCTGCCCCTGTGGCTTTGCAGAGTACAGTCCCCCTCCTGACTGCTTTCATGGGCTAGCGTTCAGTGTCTGTGACTTTTCCAGGCACATGGAGCAAGCTGTTGGTGGATCTACCATTCTGGGGTCCGGAGGATGGTGGCCCCCTTCTCACAGCTCCTCTAGGCAGTGGGCCAGTGGGACCTCTGTGGTGGGGGCTCTGACCCCATATTTCCCTTCCACACTGCCCTAGCAGAGGTTCTCCATGAGGGCTCCACACCTGCGGCAGACTTCTGCCTGGACATCCAAGTGTTTCCATACATCCTCTGAAATCTAGGTGGAGGTTCCAAACCTCAATTCTTGTCTTCTGTGCACCCATAGGACCAACACCACGTGGAAGCTGCCAAGTCTTGGGGCTTGCACCCTGCAAAGCCACAGGGCTGGAGTTGCCCAAGGCCATGGGAGCCCACCTCTGAAGTGATGGCCCATGCTGTACCTTGGCCCTTTTTAGCTAGGCTGAAGCAGTTGGGACACAGGGCACGAAGTCCTCAGGCTGCACACAGCGGGGGGGGGGGGACCTGGACCTGGCCCAGGAAACCATTTTCCCTCCTAGGCCTCCAAGGCTGTGATAGGAGAGGCTTCTGTGAAGGTGCCTGACATGCCCTGGAGACATTTTCCCCATGTTAAATGTCTTGGCATTTAACATTTGGTTCCTTGTTACTTATGCAAATTTTGCAGCTGGCTTGAATTTCTCCCCAGAAAATGGGGGGTTTCTTTTCTATCACATCGTCAGGCTGCAAATTTTCCAAACATTTGTGCTCTGCTTCCTCTTGAATGCTTTGCCTTTTAGAAATTTCTCCCACCAAATACAATAAATCATCTCTCTCAAGTTCAACGTTCCACAGATCTCTATGGCAGGGGAAAATACCACCAGTATTGTTGCTAAAGCATACTAAGCATGACCTTTACCCTAGTTTCCAACAAGTTCCTCATCTCCATCTGAGACCACCTCAGCAGAGACTTCATTGTCCATATCACTATAAGTGTGTCCATCAAAGCTATTCAATGAGTCTCTAAGAAGTGCCCAACTTTCCCACATCTTCCTGACTTCTGAGCTTTCCAAACTGTTCCAACCTCTGCCTGTTACACAGTTCAAAGTTGCTTCCACATTTCAGGTATCTTTACAGCAGCAACTCACTACCAAAAGTTCCAAAGTTGCTTCCACATTTCAGGGATCTTTACAGCAGCAACTCACTACTCAAAGTTCCAAAGCTGCTTCCACATTTCAGGTATCTTTACAGCAGCAACTCATGACCCAATAATAATTTACTGTATTACTCTGTTCTCAAGCTGCTAATAAAAACATACCTGAGACTGGGTAATTTATAAAGAAAAGACGCTTAATCTACCCATAGTTCAGCATGGCTGGGGAGGCCTCAGGAAACTTACAATCATGACAGAAGGGGAAGCAAACACATCCTTCTTCATATGGCAGCAGGAAGGAAAAGAATGAGAGCCAAACAAAGGAGAAGCCCCTTATAAAACCATCAGATCTCATGAGAACTTACTATCATGAGAATAGTATGGGATAAACTGCTCCCATGATTCAATTACTTCCCACCAGGTCCTTCCCATGACCTGTGGGGATTTTGGAAACTACAATTCAAGATGAGATTTGGGTGGGGACATGGCCAAGCCATATCAGGTGTATACCTAGAAGTGGAATTGCTGGATCATATGGTAATTCTATTTTTAATTTTTTGAACAGTCAGTCTTTCATGCTGTTTTCCATAGTGACTGCACCATTTTACATACCCATTAACAGTGGTCAAGGGTTCCAACTTCTCCACATCCTCACCAACATCTGGTTTTCTGATAGCTGTCATCCTAATAGATGTGAGGTGGTATCTGATTGTAGTTTTGATTTGCATTTCCTAATATTAGTGATGCTGAGCATCTTTTCACATGCTTATTGGCCATTTGTAAATCTTTTTTGGAGAAAGTTCTATTCAAGTCCTTGCCCATTTTTAAATCGTTTTGTTGTTTTTGTTGTTGTTGAATGTTAGGAATTCTGTGTACATTCTGGATATTAATTTCTTATTATGAAGGGATTATGAGATTTCAGTGGGTTTTTCTTTTGCAAGAGTGGGCTCCCACAGCCTTGGGAAGCTTATTATGAAGGGATTAATATCCAGAATGTTAACAACAAACTCCCTTATCCCTTATCAGGTATATCATTTGCAAATATTTTCTCCATTCTGTGGGTTGCCTTTTTACTTAGTTGATAGTGTCTTTTTAAAATTTTAATTCTAACTGTAAATATTAATAGTAAACATTATGGGACACAATATGCTATTTTGATATAGTTTACATGTTTTAATGTATGTAACAATGTTTACTATGTTTCAAAGCAAGTTCTCACACTCCATGAACATGCAAAAATAAATATGATATGTTCTGCTCAGTGCCTGCTCCTGCAGCTCCCAAAGTTTATCCCATTAAAAGGCAGGGAACTGGTTACCATGGGGTAGAGAATAACTTCCAGGCTGTCCCCATCTACCACAGAACTATGCTACTTTTGATCCAGGAAGAGTTCCAGGACAGCATAAGGGGTACTGACACAGAAGGTATCTAGCTTGTTTCCTAAGGTGAACTCATTGTTGAAGCCAACATCTGCAACCTTGATGTTCAGATCAACATCCAAAAGTAGGTTCTCTGGCTTTAAGTCTCTGTGAACAATCTTGTTCTTGTGGCAGTACTGCCCAGTGGATCCCATCGGGTAGAGTTTGTCTCTAGTTTCTTTCTCTTCATGTGGTCATGGCCCCGTAAGTGGGCCTTGACCTTCTCCTTCACTAGCAGCAGCCATGACCAGGAAGAGTATTCCCAGGTTTCCAGCACCTCCAATAGTTTCACAGTGTTGAGGTGATTCAGGGCCTTCATGCTCTGGACTTAAAAGTGTCATCTCTGGAAGCTGGGATTACAGATGTGAGCCACTGCACCTGGCCAAACTTTGGTGATTATGAAGAGTACTGCACTAGACGTGGAGTGCAGAATCTCTTCCATATATTGATTTCCTTTCTTTTAGGTGTATACTACATAAGTTTTAATCCTTGAAAGTCCTGTTTTAACTTACATAAGGCTATATTAACTATTTTAACTGTGAATCTGTGGGATCCCATTTTATTATTTTTATTATTTATTTATTTATTTATTGAGAGGGAGTCTCCATCTGTTGTCCAGGCTGGAGTGCAGTGGTGCAATCTCGGCTCACTGCAACCTCTGCCTCTCGGGTTCAAGCGATTCTCCTGCCTCAGCTTCCCAAGTTGCTGGGATTATAGTACAGGCAGCCACCATGACTCCTGGCTATTTTTTGTGTTTTTAGTAGAGATGGGGTTTCGCCATGTTGGCCAAGCTGGTCTTGAACTCCTGACCTCAGGTGATCTGCCTGCCTCAGCCTCCCAAAGTGTTAGGATTACAAGTGTGAGCTACCGTGCCCAACCACTGGGATCCCATATTTCTTGGAGGCTTTGTTGGTTTCTTCTCACTCTTTTTCTCTCTGATCTTGTCTTCTTGCTTTATGTCATTAAGTCGATATTCAATCACTGATATCCTTTCTTCCACATGATCAATTCAGCTATTGAAGCTTGTGTATGCTTCACGAAGTTCTTGTGCTGTGTTTTTCAGTTCCATCAGGTCATTTAGATTCTTCTCTACACTGCTTATTCTAGTTAGCAATTCATCTAATCTTTCTTCAAGGTTATTAACTTCCTTGCAGTGGGTTAGAACATGCCCATGTAGCTCAGAGGAGTCTGTTATTACCGACCTTCTGAAGCCTGCTTCTGTCAATTCTTCAAACTCTTTCTTCCTCCAGTTTTGTTCCCTTGCTGGTGAGGAGTTGTGATCCTTTGGAGGAAAAGAGGCATTCTGCTTTTTGGAATTTTCAGCCTTTCTGTGCTTGTTTTTCCCCATCTTTTTGGTTTTATCTAATTTTGGTCTTTGATGTTGGTGACCTACGGATAGGGTTTTTGTGTGGATGTCCTTTTTGTTAATGTTGATGCTATTCCTTTCTGTTTGTTAGTTTTCCTTCTAACAGTCAGGCCTCTCAGCTGCAGGTCTGTTGGAGTTTGCTGGAGGTCCACTTCAGATCGTGTTTGCCTGGTTATCACCAGCAGAGGCTGCAGAACAGGAAAGATTGCTGCCTGATCCTTCATCTGGAAGCTTCATCCCAGAGGGGCACTTGCCACATGCCAGCCAGAACTCTCCTGTATGAGGTGTCTGTTGGCCCCTACTGGGAGGTGTCTGCCAGTCAGGCTACACGAGGGTCAGGGACACACTTGAGGAGGCAATCTGTCTGTTATCAGAGCTCGAACACTGTGCTGGGAGAACCACTTCTCTCTTAAGAGCTGCCAGGCAGGGTCGTTTAAGTCTGCTGAAGCTGTGCTCACAGCTGCCCCTTCCCCCAGGTGCTCTGTCCCATTGAGATGGGGGTTTTATCTATAAGTCCCTGACTGAGGCTGCTGCCTTTTGTTCAGAGATGTCCTGCTCACACACGTGGAATCTAGAGAGGCCATTGCCTTGCTAAGCGTGGTGGGCTCCACCCAGTTCAAACTTCCCGGAGGCTTTGTTTACACTGTGTGTATAAAACTGCCTACTCAAGCCACAGCAATGGCGGATGCCCCTCCCTGCTCCAAGCTCCAGCATCCCAGATTGATCTCAGACTGCTGCACTAGCAGTGAGAATTTCAAGCCAATTGATCTCAGCTTGCTGGGCTCCGTGGGTGTTGGACCCACCAAGTCAGGCATCAGAGGGAATCTCCTGGTCTGCCAGTTGCAAAGACTGTGGGAAAAGCACAGTATCTGGGCAGTAGTGTACTGGTCCTCCTGGTACAGTCTCTCATGGCTTCCGTTGGCTAAGAAAGGGAAATCCCCTGACTCCTTGCACTTCCCAGGTGGGGCGACACCTCGCGCTGCTTTGGCTCACCCTCTGTGGGCTACACCCACTGTCCAACCAGTCCCAGTGAGATGAACCAGGTACCTCAGGTGGAAATGCAGAAATAACCCATCTTCTTAGTTGATCTTGCTGGGAGTTGCAGACCGGAGCTGTTCCTATTCAGATATCTTGCCAGAAATCCCCATCAGTCTCTTTTATTTTAGCTGTTCTGGAGGATGTGTGGTGATATCTCATTGATTTTAATTTGCTTTTGCATGATTATTAAGGAAATTGAACACATTTGGATTTTTTTTTGTAAATTATCTATTCTGCCTTCTACTCATGTTTCTATTGTCTTTTTCTTATTGTTTATAAGAGTTCTCTGCACATTCTAGATGTGATCCCTTTGTCAATTACATGTGTATATATATTTTCTCCCACACTAAAACTTGCCTCTTCACTTTCTTAATGGTGTCTTTTGATAAATAAAAATTATTAATTTGAATGTGGCCTAATTTATCAATCTCTTCCTTTACAGCTGTTGGTTTTTGTGATCTGTTTAAAAAATATTTCCCTACTCAGAGTTATAAAAATAATTTATTTTATTTTTTAATATTTACATTTAAAGCTACATTCCTTCTGAAACTGATTTTTGTGGGCAGTTTAGGATATGTTTCAAGATTTTCTTTTTATACATGGCTATCTAATTGATCTGTCAGCATTAATTTCTTAAATATATTTTTAATTTTTTTTGTATTTTTTGTAGAGATGGGGTCTTGCTATGTTGCCCAGACTGGTCTCAAACTCCTGAACTCAAGTGATCCACCCACCTTGGCCTCCCAAAGTGCTGAGATTAAAGGTGTGAGCCACTGTGTCTAGCTACTTGTATTTTTGTACCCGTTAACCTCTTTTCACCTGTCCCTGCTTCCCACGACCCTTCCTGGCCTCTGGTAACTGCTGGATAGAGTATATCTTCATGAGATCCACTTTCTTCAGTTCCACTTGATTGAGAACATGCAGTATTTGATTTTCTGTTTCTGAGTTACTTTACTTGGGATAACAGCCTCCAGCTCCATCCAAATTACATTACTGCAAATGACAAGATTTCATTCCTTTCTATGGCTGCATAATATTCTGGTGTGTGTGTGTGTGTGTGTGTGTGTGTGTGTCACGTTTTCTTTCTTCGTTCTTCTGTTGATGGGTATGATCTCGGCTCACTGCAACCTCCGCCTCCAATGTTTAAGCAATTCTCCTGCCTCACCCTCCTGATTAGCTAGGACTACAGGCGTGTGCCACCACACCCAGATATTTTCTGTATTTTTGGTAGAGACAGTATTTCACCATGTTGGCAGGGCTGGTCTCAAACTCCTGGCCTCAAGTGATCTGCCTGCCTCAGCCTCCCAATGTGCTGGGATTACAGATGTGAGCCACTGCACCTGGCCAAATTTTGGTGATTATGAAGAGTACTGCACTAGACGTGGAGTGCAGAATCTCTTCCATATATTGATTTCCTTTCTTTTAGGTGTATACTACTTAAGTTTTAATCCTTGAAAGTCCTGTTTTAACTTACATAAGGCTATATTAACTATTTTAACTGTGAATCTGTGGGATCCCATTTTATTATTTTTATTATTTATGTATTTATTTATTTATTGAGAGGGAGTCTCCATCTGTTGTCCAGGCTGGAGTGCAGTGGTGCGATCTCGGCTCACTGCAACCTCTGCCTCTCGGGTTCAAGCGATTCTCCTGCCTCAGCCTCCCAAGTTGCTGGGATTATAATACAGGCAGCCACCATGACTCCTGGCTATTTTTTGTGTTTTTAGTAGAGATGGGGATTTGCCATGTTGGCCAAGCTGGTCTTGAACTCCTGACCTCAGGTGATCTGCCTGCCTCAGCCTCCCAAAGTGTTAGGATTACAAGTGTGAGCTACTGTGCCCAACCACTGGGATCCCATTTTAATCAAGCCAATTTGTAAGTACCAAAAATTTGATTCTTTAAATTTATTATTCATTGTGTTAGCACATTTATTCCCAATATCAGATATTTTAGGGCAATGGCTAGCTACGATGACTATGGGACATTTAGGCAAGAGTATAGTTAAAGTGAGCCACACCTATTTTTCCTCTATTTTATATTTAGTTTCCTAAGATTATAGGGGGTACAGTGTTTAAACTTAGTGGCATCTCAAAGTATAATTTGAACTTCTGCATTGATTAAGTCTATGAATTGGAAACTTTTGAATTTCCAGTTGGGTTAAATTATGGACCTTTGTATATGTAAACATACATAAATATTAAAATTTAAAAATATTATGGACATGTAATTTATTTATTTACCTCTTATTTTTCCCCCATATCTAGGTTGGTTTTTCCTTCTTAGGCTTCAAAGACTCCCACTCCACATCCCACAGATTGGGGTTTGCACTTAAAGAGTAATCGCAGTCTCTCTATTTAGACCCAACAGTACATTTAGACGTCTCGTGTCTAACCATGTGTAACAATGCACTTAGACCCCTTGCCTGAAGTTTCAGTCCTTTTTCATTGTCTATCTGGGCAAAATCATTTATTTATTTATTTATTTTTAAAATGGGGTCTGGCTCTGTTGCCCAGGCTGGAGTGCAGTGGTACCATCTCAGCTCACTGCAACCACCTCTTAGGCTCAAGCCATCCTCCCCACTCAGTCTTCCAAGTAGCTGGGACTACAGGCATGCGCCACTACGTCCTGCCGACTTTTGTACTAATTTTTGTATTTTGGGTAAAGACAGGGTTTTGCCATGTTGCCCAGGCTGGTCTCTAACTCCTGTGCTCCAGCGATCAGCCCACCTTGGCCTCCCAAAGTGTTGGGATTACTGAGCCACCATGGGCAGCATGGCAAAATTGTTCAGAATTCCTTATATCTCTAGGTGGGAAACAAAAACTTTTTCTGTCTCCTGTCTCCAATGCTTTTTATCCTTCAGTGTTTACTGGATAAACTCTGGTGGTTCCGAGTGTAGTGGCCCTGCCTGTAGACAGTGGTCTTCTTTTCCACAGTGTCCCAAGCAACCTTGCTAGGGTGGGGTCAGCATCTAGCCAGGCTACCGTGGCCTTGCACGAATTTTCTAGGCTACAGGCCCCTGTTGAGTTCATAGGCAGCAGTGCTCTATAAAGTCTGGGCACACTGCTGGGTGCTCTGCACTCCTAAATGAACGGCATGACTCACTCTGGGGTTTTAAGAGGGGCCAGAAGGAAATGCTGCTTGTTCTTTTTCCTTTTTCCTTAGACATCGTACCATGGGTCTCCAATGATGGGATCTCATATTACAGTCAGGGATGAATACAGTCAGCAACAACATGAGACTAGGTCCAGAACAGCACCTTTGGGGGGCCATGGCCCGAGGCGGATGCCCCACATTGACTCCGTGTGGGGCCGGAAACGTGAACGGCTCCAAAACACATCCTCCCTCTACTCAACACGGTGGCCTGAAATGTCCGGACCAAGGCGTGTCAGGCCTGTGCTTGCAGGATGCATGTGAAAGCATCAAGTTCACAGATGCTGCCAATGAGGTCCACACACCCCAGCCCTGATAGCTCCCTCTGCGCCCGGAGCCAGGCTGGGGTGCAGTGTGTAGACTCCATGCCCCGATTTACTTTCGGTGTGGTTGGGTGGGTGACAAATGGGATTGCTTCAACCTTTTAGCCACTTTCCCTTGATTTCTCACAAGCCCCAAATATGGGTTGTGCTAGTCCAGAGACACCTCCAGCCTTGTCAGACTTGGGGCGAGCTGTCCCATGCTGGCTCTGATTGGCAGCACAGGCCAGGTAGCGGCCAAAGGCCCCTTTGAAGGAAACAGTGCAGTGAGCGCCCTCAGCCTGCTACTCACAAAGGCTCTGGAGGAGAGGGGGAGGAAGTCCGTAAGCCAGCGTCTTTGCTCCCAGGTTCTGGGGTTTCTGATCTGCCAGAAGGAGAAAAGGCAAAGGTGGGTATGGGGCTGAGGCAAAGCTTCACAGGGAGGTGCAGTAAACATGCTCGCCTTGGGCAGACCCCCACAAAGATCAAACAAGGGAGGGACAAAAAACTGTCTATATTTACCTTTGAACAGCTTTCCTCCTCCCTGCTCCTCTGGTCACCTCCAACTTTCTTGCTAGATCAATTCCTGGTTTCTGGGATGCAATTTGTGCAGAACCCAGGTGCTAGGAAAATTTTTAAAAAAAGAAAATTATAGCATCCAGAAAGGTTAAATGGATGACAGAATAAAGAGATAGGCAGAGGCCAGATGTGATGGCTTGGACCTGCAATCCCAGCACTCTGGGCGGCTGAGGTGGCAGGATTGCTTGAACTCAGGAGTTCGAGACCAGCCTGGGCAACACAGCAAGACTCCTGTCTCTACAAAAATAAAAAGATGAGCAGGGTGAGTGGTGCATGCCTGTAGTCCCAGCTACTCAGGAGGCTGAAGTGGGAGGATCACTTGAGCCCAGGAGTTTGAGGATGCAGTGAACCATGATTGGGCCACTGTACTCCAGCCTGAGTGACAGAGTGAGACCCTGTCTCTATAAAGAGAGAGAGAGAGAGAGACAGAGTGAGAGAGGCAGAGAATGGAGAGTGAAGGAGAGAGAAGAGAGAGGGGGTCCTTGCGGGCTGGATCTTACACAGTTGAGGGTGTCACAGGCAGGGTCTTCAGGAGGCTGCCATGCTGGTGGTCAGGGAGTGTGGGGGACAGGGGAGATCAACAGGCATAATTTTTAATAGATATTTTGCTGTGTCTTAAGAACAAATGTTCCTTCTTAGCATTCCCTCAAAGGACTACATAAAGGTTTGGACTGCTTTCAGTCTTTCTTCATGTCAGGCTATTATTTTTTGGAAGGTGGCAAGGATGGGCCATATTGGGGTTCCATGTTTACATGGATAACATTGCACTGAGACTTGTGTTTTCATAAACAACAGTCAGTGAGGATTTTGCTGCTACCCAATTTTTATAGCAGAGCAGAAGCACTCCTGCTTTCATGTTTTGGACGATAGAAAAGGTGGGTGTGGGATCTAAGGACAGCAATCCTGACTTCACCTTCTTCCCCAAGGGCGGGGTCAGAAGCGCAGGTCTTCCTATTCTGATCTCAGTCTCGGAGGTAAATCAGGTACACCGGGCTTTTTTCCTGAAGAAACATCCACACAATGCCAAACAAGCTGGGGGACATCGAGCGGTTTGGCCTCCAAGGGTGGCAGAATAACCCAAGAGGGTGGTTTGGCTCCGGGTCTCTGCTTGATCCCCCGGCCTTGTTTCCACTCAGTTGTAACTGAGGATTGGCCGTTTCAGGCCGCGCACAAAGTCTTCGTGAGTTTTCTCAGCCGCAGCCTCTTGGGCCTCTGTGTTTTGGACGGCGAGGTCACACCGAGTGCAACCTCCAGGAGGCTGGTTGCTGAATGCAGGACGGGAGACCTGTGCAGGAGACACTGGGAATGAAGAGGGAAACCTGCCGGCCTGCAGACAGTTAAGGCAGCCGGGAAGCCGCGCGCTCCGTGGAGAACCTGTTAAAACACAGGCAGCCCCTTCAGTAGTTTACAGTCGAAAGAGTAGCTGCTGCTACTTGTGATTTCTTCCTTAAAGGGGATCAATTAGAGCCCTCAGATCGCGTCCCCAAAGGCCCTGGTCTGTGCCCGCTGACTCAGGAGAGGCCCATAGCGCCCCCTTCTGCGACCGAGGCACTTCTCCGTAATTGGTTTGAAAAACTGCAGCTGGATCCCGGCAGCGGCTGCTCCCGGGGTGGGTCCGGAGGGAGGGAGCGAGGAGGGAGCGGGACGGCTCAGCCTCCCGCCTCCCGGAGCCTCTCCTGAGGCTCCCACCCAGCGCCTTTCTTTCCTTCCTCCCTTCGTTGATTTCTGGGACCCCTCCCCCCAAACTTTTTTTAAAGCCTGGTCACGTGAGGTCTCCTCTGAGGTTTTGCTCTCCGCGGTCTGGGACGGCGTTTCTGGAGGCAGCACTTCCCGAGTCTCCGCCCCGCCGGAGCAGGCGACTCTGCTGTTTCTACCTTTGGTTGAATGCTCGTGTCTTGTTTTCTCTCCTGCATTCATTCTGTGCCCTGCTGTGCTAGAGCGCTGACCCTGCTCTGGTGACCCCATCGGCTTCCTGGGGAAGGCAGAGCCACTGCCATGTGTCCATGGGTAGCCGGGAGAGTGGACAGCAACTCCTGGCTTCTGGTCTGGAGAAGAAGGAGCTGCATTTGCCTTAGCCTGGGTTTCCTCCTCTGTAAAATGAAGAAGGCTGGATTAAATTAATCTGTTTTCAGATCCCCTTTTCTTTTTATTTATTTTATTTTATTTATTTGTTTATTTTTTGAGACTGAGTCCCACTCTGTCACCCAGGCTGGAGGGCAGTGGTGCCATCTGGGCTCACTGCAACCTCCACCTCCTGGGTTCAAGCGATTCTCCTGCCTCAGCCTCCGAGTAGCTGGGATTACAGGTGCCCACCACCACGCCCGGCTAATTTTTGTATTTGCATTTTTATTTATTTATTTTATTATTATTACTATTTTGAGACGGAGTCTCACTCTGTTGCCCAGGCTGGAGTGCAGTGGCACAATCTTAGTCCCCTGCAACCTCCACCTCCTGGGTTTAAGCGATTCTCTTGCCTCAGCGTCTTGAGCAGCTAGGATTATAGGCGCTCACCACCACACCCAGCTAATTTTTTATAATTTTTGATAGAGTCAGGGTTTCACCATATTGGCCAGGCGAGTCTTGAACTCCTGATCTCATGTGATCTGTCCACCTTGGCCTCCCAGAGGGCTGAGATTACAGACATGAGCCATCATGACTGGCCTAATTTTTGTATGTTTAGTAGAGACGGAGTTTCCCCATGTTGGCCAGGCTGGTCTTGAACTCCTGACCTCAGGAGATCCACAGACTTGGCCTCCCAAAGTGCTGGGATTACAGGCGTGAGGCACCACACCAGCTCAGATCACTTTTTCTTTCTGCTGATAAGAATTCTGTTCAAACAAAACTGCCAGGAAGCACACCCACAGAGCCCTGAGACTCAGCACCACTCCCTGGTTCCCAGCTCTGACAGGTCCCCAGCAGTACAGAGCTGCCCAGGGCACATCTGGAAAGCCAGCCAGGTTGGGTGCTCCCCAAGGCCCTCTCAGCTCTGACTTTCAGGGGTCTTGGGCTGTGGAGTTTTCAAGAGGGGCCCTGGAGACAAGAGGACTGGTGGCATCGCAGCCTTTCCCTTTCAGGTTGCTCAAGTGCCCTGGGCTGGTGGAGGGCTGGACACAGGAGAGAGGCAAGTGGCAACAGTGTTTATGCTGCAGAGGACTGTAGCCCCACTGTACCCTAAAGCGAGCTGGGGTAAACAGAGGGGTGTTCCCAGCCCCATCTCCGACTCCCCTTCCCCAGAGATGGGGTTGAAGAGGAAGGCCAGATGAAGCTTTGGCATTTTTTTTTCTCAGTGCGATGGAAAATTATGGAAAGATTTTATATACAGGGTTCAGCATGATACAATTTACACATTGAAAAGATTTACATGTTTAAAAAAACTAGACTAGGCCGGGTGCGGTGGCGCACGCCTGTAATCCCAGCACTTTGGGAGGCCAAGGCAGGCGAATCACTTGAGTTCAGGAGTTCAAGACCAGCCTGTCCAACATGGGGAAACCCCGCCTCTACTAAAAATACAAAAATGAGCCGGGTGTGGTGGTGCACGCCTATGGTCCCAGCTAGTCGGGAGGCTGAGACAGGAGAATCGCTTGACCCGGAAGGCAGAGGTTGCAGTGAGCCGAGATCACACCACTGCACTCCAGCCTGGGAGACAGAGTGAGACTCTGTCTCAATAAATGAATGAATAAATAAATAAATAAATAGATTTGACTAAAAGGTTGGAGAATGGGTTGAGAGGATAAGTCTGGAGGCAGGAAAAACTGAGCAATGTACTCACCAATCTTACGAAGAGTTGAAGGCACATCCAAGAGAAGTGAAGCCATAAGTTCACACAAACACTTGAGCAAGAATTGCTGTAAGCTGAAAGTGTGTGTCTCCCTCAAATTCCTATGTTGAAATCCTCACCCCCAAGGTGATGGTATTTGCAGGCAGAGCCTTCGTGAGGTGATTGGGTCATAAGAATGGGGCCCTCATGAATGGGATTACTGCCTTATAAAAGAGGACCCAGAGGGTTGGCCCTTTCTGCCATGTGAGGACACAGTGAGAAGGTGCCATGATGGACCAGGAAACAGGCCCTCAGCACACACCACATCTGCTGGTACTTTTGCTTGAACTTGCAGCCTCCAAAAGGGTGAGAAATAAGTGTTTGTGGTTTGTAAGCCACCCGGCTGTGGTATTTTCTTATAGCAGCCCAAATGGATTAAGACAGGAATGTACATAGCCACACTATTCATAATCCCCCCAAAGTGGACACAACCGTGATGTCCATGGGCAAACAAAAGCATACTGTTATTCACCCATGAATGGATAAACAAAAGAATATTGTCCGGCCATGAAGAGGAATCAAATGATATTGACGTGTGCTGCCACATGGAAACCTTTTAACAAACCTGAAAACATTATGCTGAGTGAAAGGAGACAGCTACAAAAGACCACATATCGTTGGATTCCATGTATATGAAATGTTCAGAACAGAGACACCTACAGAGACACAAAGGAGATCTGTGGTTGCCAGGGAGAGGAGAAGGGGAGATGAGTGGCTGCTCACGGGTGTGGGACTTATTTTGGGGTAATGGAATGTTCTGGAATAAGATAGTGGTGATGGTTGCACAACTTTGTGAAAACACTAGAAACTACTGAATTGTATGCTTTAAAAGGATGAATATTATGGCAGTGAATTATATCTCAATTTTTTTTTTAATGTAAAAAGAAGACCAAGCATCATAGCTCATTCTGTAGTCTGTGCTTTGGGAGGCCAAAGCAGTAGGATTATTTGAGGCCAGGAGTTCAAAAATCAGTCAGACCAACACAGAACCCACCTCTACAACAAATTTAAAAAATAGCTGGGCGTGGTGGAGCATGCCTGTAGTCCCAGCTAGTCAGGAGGCTGAAGCAGGAGGATTTCTTGAGCCCAGGAGTTCAAGGCTGCAGTGAGCTATGATCACACCACTGCACTCCAGCCTGGACAACAGAGCAAGATCCTATCTCTTAAAAAAAAAAAAAGTAAAAAGAAGAGAGGGAAAGAGAGAAAAAGATGATGGGAACTGGGACAAAGATAGTCGTGGAGATGGATGAAGTAGTTTCTAGAACTTACAGGAAAAAAAAGGAATAAAGTGTGCCAACAGGTTAGATATAGAGTGTGAGAGAGAAGAGTGGAGGCTGGTTCTCAGGCCCCAGAAGCATAAGCCTGCGTGGAGCGTGGCATCAATGAGCAAGGCGGGTGTGGAGGATGAGAAGCGGGCCCACAAGATGGGAAGGGAACCTGTGTGCAGATGGTGCCCTGAACATGCTGCCTTGAGGAGGGACCTCTACATGGGGTGGCCGGGCAGAGAGAGCCTGGTGAATGGAATGAAGCCACAGTCAGGGGAATCATCAGGCCACCCTCCTGTCTGCTCCCCTGTGTCCTGGGCTCTGCAGCTCCCTCCATCCCAGCTCCTTTCTTGCCTTCTTTACAGGGATTCTACCTCCTCTAGCAAGCATGCCTTCCCCACCTTCCCCACCCTAGGCTGGGCCCTGGGCTCGTCTTTATCTTTGCGATGGGTGGCTATGAGGGTTTAAGAGTGAGTGCCTCCCAGTCTGTGTGCCCTACTAGGACAGGGATCTCGTTGGGTTTTGTTTGTTTGTTTGTTTTTGTTTGTTTTCAACTTCATAACCAGACCAAGTTCTGGTACATGGCAGGTATGCGAGACATGGTTGCTGAACTGGACTAAATTTTTATTTAGAGTTGGTCCATTCTCTTAATTACCTATCTGACCCTCATTCTTAGGCTACAATGGCCAAAACCCCATGTGGCACTCCAGGTGTGGACCTGCCACAAGGCAGTTGTGTGTGGGAGAGATCACAGCGTGGGGTTAACTGGGCTGGTTCCCAGTCTTGGTTCTGTCCTGAGCTCGTTGTTTCTCTTCAGCAGGCTGAACATAAATAAATACCTCTCGGACTTCGTTACTCCCCTATAAAGTAAGGCCTGTGCCCTAGATGTCCCTGGAGACAGCGCCATCTGGTGGAACTTTCTGTAATGATGGCGCTGTTCTGTCTGTGCCATCCAACATGGGAGCCAGGCGGGACACACGGTGACTGAGCACTGGGACCGAATGCCGCGTGGCCAAGAGCCACTCAGCTCTAAGGTCGCCCCAGCGTTATGACGCCAGTTCCTGTATCTTCTCTACACATTCTTTCCTTCAGCCTGTTGTTTTTAAGTTTTTACGTAGGAAAGTAGAAAATTCAGAATATGTTTCACCAGGTTTTTGTTTGGCGAAATGTCAACATGTTTATAACAGAGTTAAGATAAAGGAAACCTTTTGGGTTATTTTGGAGAATTGAGGGCAAGACAAAAGGCTCCCTAACTGCAGGGAAAGGGGAGGCAAGTCATGACCTCTGAGAGGGCCTGGTGGTGTCTGTGAGCACATGAGATGTGCCTGTCACCCCGACTCTGCCAAGGCAGCATGCAAACAGCCCCTATTGTACTTCCACTTTCTGCCTGGAGGCCCAAGCAACTGAAGGCTGTTGCATCAGCCCAGCGGAGGCCCAAGCAACTGAAGGCTGTCGCATTAGCCCAGCTGCTGGGAAAGGCCAATTTGGAATCCCAGGACTTACTGCCAAACCTATGGGCCTGTCCCCAGTACATGTAAAAGTACACCCCCTCCAGCATCAACATGCTACTTATAGGAGTGTTTCTCAACTGGGGGCAGTTTTGTCCCCTGGGGACATTTGGTGGTGACAAATGAGGGAGGGGGTGCTACTGGCATCTAGTGGGCAGAGGCCAGGGATGCTGCTAAACGTCCCGCAGCCCACAAGACAGCCCCCACAACAGAGTTATTCAGCTGCCCCAGACCTCAGTAGTGCTGAGGTTGTGATACCTTGATTTATGGCATCATTTCCTCCAAAAATACAAAGCTCTATTACTTGGATCCCTGGAGCAGAAGTAACTTTTGAATAAACAAAATGTCTTATTTTCAGACAATTTCATCATCTGGTTCTCTTTATTAAGTATGAATAAGGCCAGCAGTTCTTTTTGTTTCCTGCTATTTACATCATGTGCAATTTTATTAATATCTCAGGTAGGTAGAGTGCAAATGACATAACCAATTAAGTGAAAACAGAATCATCACATTTAAAAAATTATATTGATCAACGGAAACACTCAATCTTATATAAAAGGCATATTTTCCTACTTTGTTCTTGCATAATTTCGACTTTCTTTTCCTACTTTCATAGGAAAAAATATATACGCATATATTTGTGCACATTTTAAACAGGCTATACTTTGTGATTACAACTAGGCTGTAAAAATGCTAGTATTTATAAATGCAGTTCGATAATATTTACCATAAAATATCATCAAGTACTTAATATTTAGATTCAATAATTTCATACATATTAATTAACTATGAGCAGTCTTGCAAGATAATATTTTCTGGTTTCATTGAGGGAAACCAAGACGTAATAAGGGATTAGCAGTACCCTCAAGGCTGTAAGAAGGAGCAAGTTCCAAATATTCCTATATTTCTCTTTCTTGGATCTCTGTATACAAATTAGCAAATAATTACCTTTTAGTTTTAATAGCTCAACTTTTTATTCACTGTTTTTTAAAACTGAGCTTCATTGAGCTATAATAACATGTATTGAAATTAAAAGATACAGTTTAATGAGTTATGACTATTGTTTTTAAACTTATTGTTTACAGCAAAATTTGTTAAATGTACAATAAAAATAGATTTCAGAGGCGCAGTTTGACTACACAGTGTCTTAGTGCATGGCAAAGACCATAGCTGTTCAGTAAGTCAATAAAATCTCAGTAATTTTGTCACATTGGGAGAAAGTCCAGTGTCACTGAACAGGAAGAATTTTGAACTGAGAATGTCTGTAGTTTTATTATGAATTAGGAGTTAGGGTATCCTGCTGTGAAGTCACAGTACAACTGACTTTACTTTTGAATCTCGCTGTCTTCATCCGGACGGGGATGGAGACTAAAAGAGGATTAGGCTAAAAGATCTCCCGGGTTCCTTGCAGCCCAAATCCGCTGTGGCTTCCAGTCCATGCTTTCAGAACAGTCACCCCGGCCACTCCCTCCTGGAACTCCTCCTCCGCGCCTCCTGTCCCTCCACACCCTCCTGCTTTTCCTCCTCTTCCTCATCCTGCTGCTCTTCCTAGTCCTTCCCTGCCTCTTCCAAAATGTGGGAATTCCGCAGGCTTTACCCCGGCCTCTGATCCTGGCACTGCCTGCTCTTCATGGCGGTAGCAGCCTCCTACCTGTTGGCAATGCCCGAGTCTGTGTCTCCACCCCAGCTTCCCACTCCCCCCACCCCCGCGGCCCCGGGAAACATCACTCGGCCTCAGGGTATTTGTCCATGGGTGTCCACGGCAGGTCCAACTCCCCACGCCCAGACAGACTCCCCTCCTTGTCCCTCCCACCCCACATACTGCTTCTCTCCCCATTTTCCTTGTTCAGGTGAAAAGCACCAGCGCTCATTTCAATCTCAGAATAACTCCAGGGGTGTGTTCTTCCTGCCACACGGAATCTGTATACTAGAGATGAAACAACTAGGCCGGGCACGGTGGCTCATACCTGTAATCCCAGCCAAGGAGGATGGATCACTTGAGGTCAAGAGTTCGAGACCAGCCTGGCCAACATGGTGAAACCCTGTCTCTACTAAAAATACAAAAATTAGCTGGGCGTGGTGGCAGGCGCCTATAATCCCAGCTACTCAGGAGGCCGAGGCAGGAGAATCGCTTGAACCAGGGAGGGAGAGGCTGCAGTGAGCCTAGATTCCACCGTTGCACCAGCCTGGGTGACAGAGTGAGACTCCGTCAAAAAAAAAAAAAAAGGAAAGGAAAGGGAAGAAAGAAAGAGAGTGAGTGATACAGAAAGAAAGAAAGAAAAAGAAAGAAAGAAAAGAAAAGAAAGAAAGAAAGAAGAAGGAAGGAAGGAAGGAAGGAAGGAAGGAAGGAAGGAAGGAAGGAAGGAAGGAAAAAGGAAGGAAACAAAGTGAGGCTTAGGGAAGTGGAGGAGCATGTCTAAGCCACACAGCCCTCCAGTGGTGGAGACTGGATTTAAAATCAGGGGTGTCTGACTCCAAGGCTAGGGCCCTTGACCACTGCCCTACACCCCTGCATGTGCCCCAGCCTGTCCTCAATGCCTCCCCCTCACCACTCACCGCCGCCAGGACCCGAGACTCAGAGGGCTCTCAGGTCCGCTCCTCCAAGGACTCTACCCCTGGCTCGGTTCACCCACCCTCATCCTCGCCTGGTTAAAACCATCTCCTAACCAGTCTCCTGTCTTCCTCTCTTCAAGCCACACTTTAAGCTGAGAAAAGGCGCTGTTCCTACAACACAGATCAGGCCACTCCCTTGCTTAAAACACTCCAGTGGCAGTCTACAGCTTCTGGGACAAGAGCCAGCCCTTCACTTGGCAGCAGCCTCTCCATCTTCGTCTCCAGCCTTACAGTCCGATCTCATTATTTCTGGATTCCGTACTTGCAAATTCACCTCTTCACTAAAACGTATTTGTAAACCAAATCAATACTTGTGGCTTCACAGTGATTCGCAGGCTTGTACAGAGCAGGGAAAATATCTGAGTAGTGCAAGGCACCTGTTCCCAGCTGAGGCGAAGCCAGGTGACCCCTCTGCCTTCTTGTCCCAGCTCTCACACTAGAAACAAGTGGTCCTTCCTGCTGTCTATCCAGGGCCATGCTTTTGCATTTCTGTACTTTTTTGGTGATTTTGCGGTTTAAAATGTCCCCGGGCACGGTGCTGAAGTGCTGTCTACTGTCTCTGAGTGCAGGAGGCTGCGATGTGCCTGTGGAGACAATATGTGAGCTGGGTGAGCTGCCTTCGGCGTGAGCCGCATGAGCTGCCTTCGGCATGAGCTGCATGAGCTGCCTTTGGCGTGAGTTGCAGTGCTGTTGGCAGTAAGTTCAGTGTTACTGAATCAACAGCCAGGTACATCGAGGCCATGGAAGAGGAAATTCACTTCTGCAGGCCCCTCTGGAAAGTGCTTCTATAGTAGGTTGTGAAACTACAGAAAAGAAAGAAAAGCAGCTGAATGTGTGGATTCGTGAGATGATGTCTGATACAGTTTGGATGTTTGTCCCATTCAAATCTCATGTTGAAATGCGACCCCCAGTGTGGGAGGCGGGGCCTGGTGGGTGGTGTTGGGTCATGGAGCCTGGTCCCTCACGAATGGCTTGGAGTCATCCTTGCAGTAATGAATGAGTTCTCGCTCTTCTGAATTTCCATGAGAACTGATTGTTAAAAAGAGCCTGGCATCTCTTCCTCTCTTTCTTGCTTCCTCTCTCGCCATGTGACTCGCCGGCTCCCCTGTGCCTTCTGCCATGAGCGGAAGCAGCCTGAACCCCCTAGCAGAAGCAGACGCTGGCACCACGCTTCCTGTACAGCCTGCAGAACCCAGAGCCAAATAAACTTTTCTTTATAAATTACCCAGCCTAGGTATTCCTTTATAGAAATGCAAAGACTGACAATAAATGATTTTTTTTTTTTCAAAAAGCGTGGTAGCAACACTGTTGTGAGTCTGAAAGTCAAAGAAGTTTACAGTCAGGACAATGTTAAGCCCTTCTCAGCTAGCGCTGACTGGTTCGCATGTTCCAGAAGGTGATACAATGTGAACGAGGTGAAACCTGCAGGCGAGGCGGGTTCTGCAGATCAGGAGGCTGCGGGAGAGCTGTGAACACACCGTCTGAGTGCTGTACAGGAAAAGGTCATGTGAAAGGGCAGGTTCTCAGTGCTGACCAGACCTGTGTGTTCCACGGGTTTGTTGGTAAACAAGCCTATGTAACTAACACAAATAGTGTTTCAGCTGATAAAAATGTTGTAACCAGAGGTTCACAGAACCCAACCCATGCTTTCCCCAGGAGAAATAGCTCAGTATTTGCTAGTTCAGGGTTTGAAGCACATTGGTAGAAGGTAACTACCTCCAATCACAAGAATCGGCTGTGCTTCCCACTCTCCTTACCCCGGGGGCTCCAGTCCCATTGAACTCTCTGTAGCTGCCTGAAGTTGCTTTTCCTGGGGTGCCCTCTCCTCTCCGTCGAGTCACCCACATCCGTCCGTTAAGCCGCAGCCCCAGCGATGCCCGGGAAGTCTCTCGGGACCCTCCCCTAGGGCGGCTGAGAATCTCCTCTTCAGCGCCAGGTGGTGACGCGCCCTGCACACACCTCTGGCTCAGTGCGCATCACAGCGGTGAGACCAGCCACACTCCTGCACCTTCCCCACCAGCTGCTTCAAGGCAAGGCTCTTTCTTCTTCCCTCCTTCCTTCCTTCCTTCCTCCTTCCCTCCCTTCCTTCTTTCCCTTCCTTCCTTTCTTCCCTTCCTTCCTTCCCTTCTCTTTCCTTTCCCTCCTTCCCTCCCTCCCTTCCTTCCTTCCCTTCCCTTTCTTCCCTTCCTTCCTTTCTTTCCTCCCTTCCTTCTTTCCTTCTTTTCCTTCCTTCCCTTTTCTTTCCTTTCTTCCTTCCTTTCCTTCCTTTACCTTCCTTCCTTCCTTCCTTCCTTCCTTCCTTCCTTCCTTCCTCCCCCCCCACATATGTATGTATATATATTAGTATATGTGTATACATATAGACATGTTTGGGATGGCAGTGAAAAACAATACTTCAAGATATTTCTTATGTTGCACTTTTATTTTTAAATTAAACTACAGTATCATGCCTATTTACTTAATTTGATGTTGTGTTCTGGAATTTAGCATAGAGCCTGGCCCAAAGAAAGGATAATAAATATTCGCTGAAAAAAAGCACAAAGCTTAACAATTCTATTCATTTTACCTAACTGAAGTTCCTTGTGTCATCAATTTTTAATAAATAGTTTAAAATTAACATGTTAAATTAAGAGCATGTTCCCTTAAATATTTTAAGTAATTCCTCTGCCCCCTCTCTTTTTAATTTGAGCTATCTATAATAAAATCTTGTTGAGCAAAATAAACTCCAGTTTAATCCAAATTGAATAATTAAAAATGTGGAAGAAGTGGTCTGAATTAATGAGCCTTCTCAGTGTAATTCTAGAATATTGAGCCAGAGGAGATCTTAATTTACATGTGTGTTAATTAGGCCCTTCCAGGTTAGCCAAGGAGACAGGAAGGAAAGAACAGAGAGAGCCTCAGCAGGCTGCTGGAGCCTGAAAGGAAGATCATTCACAGGCAGCCCGCACATGGTTTCAACAGCAGCTCTGAGAGGCAACACCAGCTGCCTCCGCTGAGCTGGCATTTGCTGCTCCGGGAGCTGGGGCTGCTGTCACAGAGCCCTGGCCGCTCAGCCCTGCTTGGCCATGGTCTGTCCTGACTCGTTACTTCTACCACAGCTTTCTCTGCCTGCCATCTGCTTCTGTCCAGACTAGCGAGTGCTGATGGTCTCTACAGTTTCAAATTCAAATCCCTCTGCAAAGAAAGCATCCGATTGCTTCAGATAGTCACTCTCCTTCCTGCTGGACTGAGAACGTACATCGGTTTCTCTCCTGAGATAAAGGCCTTCCTCTAAATGAGCTTCCCTTCAGTTCAACACCTTCTCCTTGGGTCCGGACAGTGAGAAGACACAGTCTGCTTTCTCAGGAGACCTGTGGGCACGGGACACGCTCAAGTCACACCACTGGGAGCTCCTTTCCGAGTCAACAGAGGCAGAAACTGAGAAGTTAGGAGGTCCTTCCTAGGAGGGTGCCCTTCAAAACCCCCCTGTTATCTAGGTCTCTGAAGCACATCACTGCTCCAGTATTGAGAAGTCTTGTCTCTTTAGATTGTATTTTTTTAAACCTGCCTCAAATATTTGGGTTAAGCCTCCAAAGTCTGGATGAACAGCCACACCTGGTTTATGGGATGTTTACATATGTTTCTTTTATCAAAACTATTTATGGTTAAAATTTAAGATTGCCTGATATCACCAGAGCACTGAAAAGGTGGGCCCATAATACAGTATTTGTTTTCATTAATCTAAATAAATGAGTTGTTGCTTTAGAAATAAATATGTAACATTACAAGGGAAATTGGTATGAAGCTTACCAGAAGCCACCATTACTTAAAAGCTATTAGTATTGTTTTGTCTTAGAATTTCAAAGCAAGGTAATGTGTAAGATAGCATTTACTCAATTAATATTTATTGAGAACCAACTATATTCCAGGCACCGTTCTAAGTGCTGGGAATACAATAGTGACCAGGACAAACATATTCCTGCTTTCATGAAACTTAAATAGTATGTGTTCAATCAATCTGTTTCCCCATTTTTTAGAACAATGAAGAGCAGGGTAAGGGGTGGAATGAGGGTCAAAAGTAAGTCCTACAGTCCTGCCCCAAAGTTTTCCAATTACAGTATGAAGGAACAACCTATGCCACCAAATTTGCAATTTGAACATTGAAAACGGCAATTTAACTTTAAGCAAGCTGTGAGTCAGAATCGTGCTGAATGAGATTTGTGATTATTAATAGTCTTGAGGCCACTAATTGGTTGCTTCCTTTTCCTTCTCTCTGACTCTCATTTTCCCTGACTAAAAAGAAAAGAAAACCCAAAACTCTCAAAAAATAACTGGCAGTTGACAGCTGATATCTTCCCTACTGGATAGATCTCATAAACCCAGTGCTGTGCGATGAAACCTCAGCTCTACAACCCAGTTTCCACCACAGAAGACTCATAGCTGCCTCAGCCGGTGTCCATCTGGCCCCTGAAGGGCATGAAGACCCTGACCTACTTCCAGCTCTGATTTACTTTTTTGGCAGCAGATTCATCACTGCTCACAAAGCAGTTCCTTTACAACAGTCCCTTTAGGCCGGTGCAGTGGCTCATGCCTGTAATCACAGCACTTTGGGAGGCCAAGTCGGGAGGATTGCCTAAGCTCAGGAGTTCGAGACCAGCCTTGGCAACAAAGGGAGACCCCATTTCTACAAAAACGTTAAAAACGAGCTAGGCATGGTGATGTGTACCTGCAGTCCCAACTACTTGGGAGGCTGGGGCAGAAGGATCCCTTTAGCCCAGGAGTTTGAGGTTGCAGTGAGCTATATGGTCACTATACTCCAGCCTGGAGGACACAGAAAGATCCTGTCTCAAAAAATAAAAATCAAAAACAAACAAAAGAACGGTCCCATTAAAATCCCCAAAGTATGCACCCCGAATGGGGCTCTCCTCTGTACGGTTACTCTCAGCATCAGAGAGGGGATGTTGCAGGCAGCGGAGACTCAGCAGCAGATTTCTGGAAAGCATGGAAAATATAACTTAACATCTTCCTGCTCACTGCCTAGAACCTTCAATGGCCTAGATTCCCGGGGGAAGACCTTGCTTCCGGAGCATCGCTGCTCCGATCAGGATCAACCGATGATGCCCACATCATTCCTCAAACCCAAAGGATACTGAGCCCAAAAGGCAAACCCCAGCCTGCGCCTGAACAATATTAGTATCACTTCATTTACTTTCAACTTTTACTTTAGATTTGGGGGGTACCTGTGCAGAGTTGTTACAAATTGCGTGAGGCTGAGGTTTGGGGCATGTCTGAATCCATCACCCAGGTAGCATGCTGGCACAGTACCCATTAGGTAGTTTTTCAACCCTTGCCCCTTCCCTGTCTTCCCCATCTAGGAGTCCCCAGTGTTCATTGTTCCCATCTTTATGTCCATGGGTACCTAACGATTGGCTTCGACTTATAAGTGAGAATATGTGGTATTTGGTATTCTGTTCCTGCACTAATTCACTTAGGATAATGGCCAGCAGCTGCATGCATGGTGTTGCCAAGGACATGATTTCGTTCTTTTTTATGGCTGTGTAGTATTCCACGGCATGTATATACTGCATTTTCTTTATCCAGTTCACCACTGATGGGCACCTAGGTTGATTCCATGTCTTTGCTATTGTGAATAGTGCTGTGATGAACATGCAGGTGTATGTGTCTTTTTGGTAGAACGGCTTGTTTTCCTTTGGGTATATACCAAGTAATGGGATTGCTGTGTAGTTTTGTTTTTAGTTCTTTGAGGAATCTGCAAATTGCTTTCCACAGTGGCTGAACTAATTTACATTCGCACCAACAATGCATAAGCATTCCTTTTTCTCTGCAGCCCTACCAACATCTGTTATTTTTTGACTTTTTAACAATAGCCATTCTGACTGGTGTGTGATGGTGTCTCATCGCATTTTGATTTGCATTTCTCTGATAATTAATAATGATGAGCATTTTTTTCATATCTTTGTTGGCTGCTTGTATGTCTAATTTTAGGAAGTGTCTGTTCATGTACTTTGCCCACTTTTAAAGGAGGTTATTTGGTATTTGCTAGTTGATTTAAGTTCCTTACAGATTCTGGATATTAGACCTTTGTTGGATACATAGTTTGTGAATATTGTCTCTCATTCTATTGTTTGTCCATTTACTCTGTTCATAGTTTCTTTTGCAGAAACTCTTTAGTTTAATTAGGTTTCATTTGTCAATTTTTGTTTTTGTTGCAATTGTTGTTATTGAGGACTTAGCCATAAATAATTTGCCAAGGCAGAGGTTGAGAAGGGTATTTCCTAGGCTTTCTTCTAGGATTTTTATAGTTTGAGGACTTACACTTAAGTTTTTAATCTACGTTGAGTTAATTTTTGTAAATGGTGATAGGCAGGGGTCCAGTTTCATTCTTCCGGCTAGCCAGTTATGCCAGCACCATTTATTGAATAGGAAGTCCTTTCCCCATTGCTTATTTTCGTCAACTTTGTCTAAGATCAGATGGTTGTAGGTGTGTGGCTTTATTTTTAGGTTCTTTATTCTGTTCCATTGGTCTATGTGCCTGTTTTTTTGTACCAGTACCATGTTGTTTTGGTCACTGTAGCCTTATCATATACTTTGAAGCCAGATAGTATGATGCCTCTGGCTTTGTTTTTTTTTTTGCTTAGGATTGCTTTGGTTATTAGGGCTCTTTTTTGGTTCAATATGAATTTTAGAAGAATTTTTTCTAATTCTGTGAAAAATGACATTGATAGTTTTGTAGGAATAGTGTTGAATCTGTAGATTGCATTGCTTGGGGCAGTATGGCCATTTTAACAATGCTGACTCTTCAAATCCATGAGCATGCAATGTTTTTCCATTTGCTCGTGTCATTGATGATTTTTTTCAGATGTGTTTTGTTGTGCTTGTAGAGATCTTTCATCTCCTGCTTAAATATATCCTAGTTATCTTATTTTTTTGATATCACTTTATTTAAAATGGGACATGGATTTACATTTTTGAGCTCCACCCAACTCTCCTTCTATGTTCTGAAACGGTTTATAATACTCTGTGTCTTCAGCCAAAGTCTCTCGCCATCTTTGGCCCCTAGTATCTACATAATTAGTAAGTACACCCACTCACCCAGCCCCAACTCCCACCCTAACTGTTCTCAATGTAGGTAGTATTATAATCCTAAACAGTGAATGTGAGCACCCTGTGATACTGAGCTCCTGGGCCGTTTCACTGGGAGAAGGATCCTTCTGACCTCCTGTTGGAAAATGAATCAGCTGTCAGATTTACCTGGAAGCCACCTGATGGACACATCACCCTTGGACATTGATTGACTTACAGGTACAGGGAAGTGTCTGAGCAGCTTTTACCCGCTTTGGTAGAATGCTTGCTGGATTCAATAACAAGATAACATGTATATTATGAGATGAAATTAAAATACTTGTCATGCTGGTAAATTTGTAAGACTGAAATAGGTTTTTGTAAGGGCATATTTATTTTTATTGTGATAACCTATCTTTGTATTTAAAGTAATAGTATCAATTATTGAGCCAGGTGCGGTGGCTTATGTCTGTAATCCCAGCACTTTGGGAGGCCGAGGCAGGTGGATCACCTGAGGTCGGGAGTTGAGACCAGCCTGACCAACATGCAGAAACCCCGTCTGCACTAAAAATACAAAATTAGTTGGGCATGGTGGCGCATGCCTGTAATTCCAGCTCAGCTACTTGGGAAGCTGAGGCAGGAGAATCGCTTGAACTCGGGAGGCAGAGGTTGCAGTGAACAGAGATCACACCATTGCACTCCAGCCTGGGCAACAAGAGCAAAACTATCTCAAAGAAAACAAAAAAGTATCAATTATTACTAAAATCTGGTAGGTGATTGTAGAGCTTACTGATACATAAAACACTGGACATCTTTAAAGCCCTCATCCAGTAAGTCTATCCCATCCACCAGGTGAAGCGAGGCTTACAGGTTTCAGGTGAATCTGTGACATACAATATGAAAAACATTAAGAAATTTACATATCATTCTCTGGTTTTCTTTACCATGATTTGGGCATAGATATTATATGACTTGTTTAATTTTTTAAAGGTCATTGAAAAGATCCAGAATATGTTTATCTCATTTTTTAAGGTTATCCTCTAAAATACAACATTTAAAAACGTTTTTGAGAAATCTGGACTCATTGGGATATGTCTATAGATTCCTGGGAGTTTTGTGAACCCTCCCATAGTTTGTTTCTGCAGAAACAATTAAGAGCTCCATCCATTCCTCCTAATCCTCCCAGGATTTGGAGCTTCTCATAAAATTCCAGATTGATCCACCAATCTTGATTGCATGGCTCTGCTAACAAATCTATTGTGACGACCAGTTATAAACTTTAAAAGGGGTTTCTTCTGGCAGGATAGGTCTTTTTTTTTTTTTTTTTTTTGACGGAGTTTCGCTCTTGTAGCCCAGGCTGGAGTGCAGTGGCAGGATCTTGGCTCACCACAACCTCTGCCTCCTGGGTTCAAGTGATTTTCCTCCCTCAGACTCTGGAGTAGCTGGGATTACAGGTGCCTGCCACCATGCCTGGCTAATTTTGTATTTTTAGTAGAGATGGGGTTTCTCCATGTTGGTCAGGCTGGTCTCAAACTCCTGACTTCAGGTGATCAACCCCCCTTGGGCTCCCAAAGTGCTGGGATTACAGGCGTGAGCAACCACGCCTGGCTAGGATGTGTTTAACGTTAAAAAAAATATATAAAATACTGTCCCTGCTTTCTGATATTTTGTAATCCTGCTATCATCTATGAAACATCATAATTATAATAATAAAAATTGGAAACAGAAAGGGAGCATTCTGACATCCAGTTAAAAATTAAAACTAAATAAGTCAAACTCCCCACAGGGCTTTAGATATGGAAATTGAAAATCTGATCTAAAATTTATATGAGGTGAAAAGGACCAAGAAAAGCCAAGACATTCTTAAGAAGAAAGAACTAAATAAAAGAAATTAACTTACAGATAAAAGGACTTAATATAAAGCCACAGGAATTAAGGGAGTAATGTTGAAATAAGAATAGAAAATAGACTAATGGAAAAGAACAGAGCCTAAAAACAGACCCACACACGTGTGGACACATATCTGTAACAAAGGAAATACTGTAGATTAGTGATTAAAAATATATTTAAGAAATTAATGTTGATAGATCAATTAGCCATATGCAAAAAGAAAATCTTGAAACATATCCTAAACTACCCACGAAAATCAATTTCAGAAGGAATGTAGCTTTAAACAGCCTGGGCAACATAGTGAGACCCCATCTCTACAAAAAATAAAAAAAAAATTAGCTGAGCATGGTGGTGCATGCCTGTAGTCCCTGCTACTTGGGAGGCTGAGGTGGGAGGGTCGTTTGAGCTCAAGAGGTTGAGGCGAGCTATGATCATGCCAGTGCACTCCAGCCTGGGTGACAGATGAGGCCCTGTCTCTAACAATAGATAGATAGATGACAGATAGATAGATAGATAGATAGATAGATAGATAGATAGATAGATAGATGATAGATAGATACATACATACATAGATACATACATACACACATACATAGATACATAGATAAAGAAATGTCTTTTAAGGAAAGAAGGCTGGGTATCGTGACTCATACCTGCAATCTCAGCATTTTGGGAAGCCAAAGTGGGAAGACTGCTTGAGCTCAGGAGTTCGAGACCAGCCTGGGCAACATAGTGAGACCTCATCTCTAAAAGAAAAAAAGAGGAAGAAGAGGAAGAAAGAAAAAATAAGATTTAGTGCTCCATCAATGAGTTGAGTGATTATAGAAAACAATAATCTATTGTATATTTCAAAACAGCTTCAACTTTGAGAATAATTTGAATGTTTTCAGCATAAAGAAAAGATAAATGTTTAAGGTGATGATATCCCAATTACCCTGATTTGATTATTATACATTATATGAATGTATCAAAGTATCACATTACCCCCAAAATATGTACACCTATTGTGTATCAATAAAAACCTGATTATGTAAAACCTAATTAATAGAAGGATTATCTTTACTGCTTCTCCATTTGACAATCCAATTTTGTCAAAATTTTGGGAAGCAGAAAAAAATCAATGGCACCTGATGGTGGATTACTGCAACTTAATGCTGTGGCTCCATGCATAAAGAGTCCCAAATGCAGGGCCAAGATTCAGACTTGAGTATGTTCTTTGAAGAGCTTGTTAAGAAGCTACAATTAGCTGGGCATGGTGGCCCGTGCCTGTAATCCCAGCTACTTAAGAGGCTGAGGCAGGAGAATTGCTTGAACACAGGAGGTGGAGGTTGCAGTGAGCGGAGATCATGCCACTGCCCTCCAGTCTGGGTGACAGAGTGAGACTTGGCTCAAAAAATAAAGTTACGCCTAGGTGTGAATTTTGGCACAAAGGAGTGACAAACTTGTAGTTAAAAGCTGAATAACTTCAGTGTGGTGTAAAATGTGGTTTATAGGCTATGTTTGTGATTGCTAAAAATAATTCTAGTTTACCTCAGAATCCTTCTCTTTCCCCAAATTAAGTGCCTGGCCAGTTGTCATAAATTACATATTCCTTTTGGTTTTTTAAAGGTTACATGTTCAAAAGTGTGAAAATAAGATGTTCTGTCTAAAGGCTACTATGCCTGGTCTGTAAATGAACCTGTTAAATGCTGTATTTGCTCCAACAGCTTACTATAGAATGTTACTTAATACAATATCATACTTATTACAATTTTTACTATAGGAGTGTAATATGTAAAATTAATCTCTATTTTAGTGGGCCCATGTTCAGTCTTTCACCATTCTTTAAACTGCTGTGAATTTTTTTGTCATGACTTGAAAGAAAGGATAGAGAAACACTTTAGAGATATCTGGGGTTTTTTCCCATTCCAGGACTTGTGAGTATAATCATATTTGCTTGATATTTATAGTCATGAATTCCTAAGCTGGCAGCTACAACCAAGAACCAAAAAATGGTGCATTCTGCTTCTTGTAATTCATCTCTGCTAATAAACTATAAGAAGTAAGGAAAATTAAGGAAAATATTTTATTTGGATGGTTTCTATAAACAAGGGACTATAATTCTTGTACATTATTGTTCATCTTCACTGTTTCTTTGAGCAGTCTAATGTGCCACAGAATTATCTAAGGTATTTGTTTTCTATAAGAATTGTTTTAAAAGTTTTCTTGTTACCAGAGTAGTTGTATTATCTTTCAAAATGTAAGATGATTTTTAAAAGCCTGAGTACTGATCTAAGATGCAATTGTATGAACTCTACTCTGGAGGGAGGGGAGGGTGTCAGTGGAAATTGTAAGACTTTTATTTTTGTGTGTCATCAAATATAGGTAAAAACAATTGTGCAATTCTGCTGTTTAAACAGGAACTATTGGCCTCCTTGGCCCTAAATGGAGGGGCTGATATTTTAAGTTGATTATTTTATTGTAAATTAATCCAACCTAATTTTTTAAAATTTGGTTGACTGTTTTTCTTGTTAAATGATGTTTAAAAAATAAAAACTGGAAGTTCCTGGCAAAAAAAAAAAAAAAAAAAAAAAGCCCCATATGCAATATTCAGTATTATTAAAATAATCGACACCACCCAGTCAATAACTGGTATTTTTACAGATTTAGCTACTGTGTTCTGTTCATTGCCCCCTTCAAAAACCCTTCAGCACAGTTTGCCTTCACCTCTAACGGGTCACAATTTACCTTTCCTAGGCCACCGAGAGGGACCTCAACAGCTTTGCCATTGCACACTATCTTTGCAGACAAGATCTTAATCACATGTACCTTTCTGCAGTTGCGCAGGGCACCTCAGACCCACATCCCAGATGACATTGCTCAGAAGCTCGCAGCTGGAGATGACATCACCTTACACAACATCACCCTAGCCCAAGACATCGCTATTAGAGATACGTCACCTGGACACTAAAGCCTCCACCCCAGTGACACCCACGGAATGCCTCTCCCAAGGTGCTGACAAAATGAACATGGGACATTTACTGCTTTTCTTCTTTTGAATTAGGAACTTTATTGTGTTTCCTGAATTTACTATCTGCTTGGCCTATGATCCTGGTAGGTTCTTTGCTCTCTGCCAAAACATGCACCCTCCCCTCCACGCCTAAAGGAAAATCTGGTAGAAGCTACTACTCTCGATGCCCTTCTAAAATTAACGACGAGTATTGTTTTCCCCAAAAGGCAGCTGCCACAGGTCAGTGAATCCTTTGGACCCTGGGGACAGGGTCATACACTCCCTAGTGACTTCTACTCCACGCTCCAGCTTTCCACCAGGACCTCCTGCCCTGTCCCCAACTGTTACCACCACAACCACCCCATCCCCTTGGTTACACACAAATATCACCAATCTTCACATGTACTTTACTGACTTCTCAGATCATACCCTCCAACAACATAACGCAGCACTTACCACCATGACCTGAGAAATACACCCAGATATTCTTGTCCAACTTTTTTGAGAGGTATATATCTCTTTCATACTTTTAACATACTTTGCAATCCACCAAGATATTGGTAGAGACCCTGGAAATTTCGAATCTATTTCCCCTGCTAATGCCATATGAATGGGAAGCTTAGATACAGGCTGGCCTACAAGGACTCCTTATACTTTGATTTTTGTTCCTCCTTTCAACTCTCATAAAAAAATATTTTCTACACTATTTAGGGCAAATGATGGCCTTCCTTCTAAGTCTCATCCATCATCGCTGCAAAGGTGCCTTAGTTTGATGTTAAAGTGTCACAGGGCCAAATGTATTGACCATGTTTCTGGCATCCATAAAGTCGATGTTTTAACATCTGTCCTACATGCATGTACCAAACATTCCTTGATCTGGAAAACCCAACAATATGCTTTGCTTCAGCCTCCGGCCTCCCTTGTCGCCTCCTCTGTGCCACCCCTCATTCCTCGGAAGTCCTCCTCCTTCCAGGGGTGCACTTTTCAAATACAAACCAACCAATCCAGAGCCCGCACCCCAACCACCTCCTTTATTGGTCTCTCACATGCTGGGCCACTATCCACTTTCCCTAATCACCCAAAGTCGGGTACCAGACAGCTAGGGACAGCCCTTATACCTCAGAGCCTGCTGAAACTTGCAAACCAGTCAATCCTGAGCCTCTTTACTTTGCCTTCCTGTTTCTTCCCATGGAAACTACAAAAAAAAAAGCACTTGTCCACAGCCCCCCTCTCGCTCTGCCTCCCGCTTCCCTGTGCGGCCCCGTGGTGTGGTGCACACCTTCCTCTTGGGAACTGTGTGGAACTATCCTCACCATTGGCCTTAGCATACCTCAAATTTTTTGTATTGATACACTGTTTATTGTGGGTTTTTCTTTTTAGACGGAGTTTCACTTTTGTCTCCCAGGTGGAGTGTGGTGGCGTGATCTCGGCTCACTGCAACCTCTGCCTCCCGGGTTTAAGTGATTCTCCTGCCTCGGCCTCCCAAGTAGCTGGGATTACAGGTGCACACCACCATTCCTGGCTAATTTTTGTATTTTTAGTAGAGATACAGTTTCACTGTGTTGGCCAGGCTGGTCTCAAACTCCTGACCTCAAGTGATCCGCCAGCCTCAGCCTCCCAAAGTGCTGGGATTACAGGCGTGAGCCACCATGCCCGGCTGATACACTGTTTTCTTTTAAACAGCTGGGAGACCTCTTATCCTCGTTACCAGTGCAGGGTCCAGCTTCAGGAGGGCGGGGCTCACCTGCTTTACTTCCAGATCCCCACGTGCAGCCTGGAACCTCTCTCTGACTTGTTTGTTGGACTTGTTTCAAAAAGGTAGCCATGGTTTCTTCTTTTTCTTCCTCAGCCCTGATTAATTTCAACAGAAGAAAAAGTATCCCCTCTAGCTTGTGATGGAATCCAAGTTTGATTAGCCATTCATGGTGCTAAACTGTCCTGCACCGGATGACCCAATCACTTCTGATTTTCCAAGCTTGGCTCTCAGACCATCCTGGTGGAGGAAACACTAGCAGTCTGCCCAATCTGAATGCAAATCCAGAATAATCTTTTCTTTTGTTGACACACAGTTAGGAGTGCAATTTCTAAACTGCTACTATTCTACAGCCTGCTTAATAATCTCTCCAGCTGGACCCCACGCACTCACATGGACAACACACTTCTTCAGTCATCATCATCCTTGTACCATGTCGGTGGCACGCTCTAATCGTGACTGAACATCTGGTTGTCTATTGCTATGTAACAAACCACCTCAACATTCAGTGGCTTGAAATGAAAGCAGGGTCTTGAAGAGACATTTGCACATTTCATGCTCATAGCAGCATTATTCACAGTAGCCAACAGCTGGAAGCAACCCGATATCCAACAACAGATGAGAGGATAACCAAAATGTGGTCCATCCATATAATGAAATATGATTCAGCCTTAAAAAGGAAGGAAGTCTCGCCACATGCTGCAACATGGATGGACCTTGAGGACACTATGCTAAGTGAAGTAAGCCAGGCACAAAAGGACAAATACTGTGTGATTCCACTTTATAGAGTACCAAAGATAATCCAACTCACAGAGATAGAAAGTAGACTAGGGTGGCCAGGGACTCGGGGAGAGAGGAAAGGGCAGTTATTGTTTAAAGGGTACAGACTTTCAGCTTGGGAAGATGAAAATGTTCTGGAAATGGTTGATGGTGATTTTATGTTGTTTATGTTACCACGATTTGTAAAAGAGCAGCTGTGCTGAGCATGAGCATGCTTGTCATTGGCAGCTCTCAGATTTTCGGTGCCTGTTACTGGCTTGTTAGAAGATGGCAGATTCTTTCCCCGTCTGCTTCTTTCATTGTAAAATTCCATTTCCATTTTGGCTCTAGGTAGAAGCTCATGGAACTCAAATGGGAAATGATGATGGCAGGATTTTCCTGCTGAAAAGAGGTATCTCAAAAGAAAAACAGAGTGTATTTAACATGGAGAAATGAAATCCTCCAAAGCGAGCTTTATGAACTGAATTATCCAGAACAGCCTTACCTCTATTGTCAGTATTTTTCTGCTGCCCCTTTGAGCTTGTGGTGCCTGCATAACTAAAAGAGCAGGACATCGTGCTGCTTAGTGGGCTTCGCAGTGGGAAGCGGGAACGTCTACCTGCATGAGCGCGGGGCACTCTGCCCAGAGCCCAGGCACATTCCCCGAGGCACAGAAGTAAGGAAGAAGTCTCCAGTGCGTAGGTGGGGAAATAGACCTTCAGCATGAGCTTACCACAGCTGTTTTAAGGAAAAAATTAGTGCTTAAAATAATATTCCACTTTTTTTTTTTTTTTTTTTGAGACAGAGTCTCACTCTGTCGCCCAGGCTGGAGTGCGGTGGCGCCATCTCTGCTCACTGCAAGCTCCGCCTCCCAGGTTCACACCATTCTCCTGCCTCAGCCTCCCAAGTAGCTGGGACTACAGGCGCCCGCCACCTCACCTGGTTAAATTTTTTTTGTATTTTTAGTAGAGACAGGGTTTCACCGTGTTAGCCAGGATGGTCTCGATCTCCTAACCTCGTGATCTGCCCGCCTCGGCCTCCCGAAGTGCTGGGATTCAGATATTCCACTACTTTTTTTAAAATCATAATTGTGTGGACTGACTGTATTCAGCTGGGTGATTTGCACTTGGAGTCTCTCGCAGGGCTGCCGTCTTCTGAAGGCTGGACGTCCCATATGGCTTCTTTACTAACACATCTGGTGCTTCAGCTGGGACAGCTGGGACAGCTGGCGGCTGCACAGGCATCGCGTTCTGTCCACACCGGCTCCCCATATGGTTAGTCTGAGCTTGGTGATTTTAAAGTAGTTGACCTTAGATGGCAGCTGGCTTCCCTCAGAGTAAATATGCCAAGACACCCAGGTGGAAGCTGTAAGGTTTCTAATGACCTAGTCTTGGATTTCACACCAAGATGGCTTCCGTCATATTCTGTTGGTCAAAAATAAGCCACACGTGGGGCATGGTAGCACACACCTGTAATGCCAGCACTTTGGGAGGTCAAGATGGGTGGATCACTTGAGCCCAGGAATTTGAGACCAGCCCGGGCAACATGGTGAAACCCCATCTCTACAAAAAAATACAAAAATTAGCCGGGCATAGTGGCACATCTCTGTGGTGTCAGCTACTTGGGAGCCTGCAGTGGGAGAATCTCCTGAGCCCAGGGAAGTTGAGATTTCAGTGAGCCATGATGATGCCACTGCACTCCAGTCTGGGTGACAAAGTGAGACCCTGTGTCAAAAAAAAAAAAAAAGCCACAGGTCAACCCAGATTCAAGGGGATGGGATTACACAAAGTCACAAATTCAGGAAGGTATAATTTATTGGGGAACTGTCTTTAGAGACTAGCTACCACAATCTGTCACCATCTTTTAGATAAGATGATCAACATATTTCTGAGTATACTTTAGATTTCCATGATCAGGGAATTTTCTGAAATTTCCCCAGTCTTAGCACTGAAGGTCCTGCACCCCAGGAAATATCTATCAGTCTTTGGCAAACCGGGATGGTTGGTCACCCTACTTTTAGACCTCCTCAGTTTCAGGAACTCCATGTTGTATAAGGTTGATCTTCCAAAAACATGTATCTGCCTTAAAACTGTGATTTCCATCCTGATGAGCTCTTCTCATATTCCTCTGTCTTTCTGGTTTGTATAGGACCCACTTGACTTCAGAGCTGTATAAATCCAATAATATGACAGTGATAATGCATTCTTTTATCGGCCCACAGTTATTATTTTAATTGAAGATACAGCTGAACACCATATCTTAGATCTAAAATCTCATACAATAAGCCTTAAAATGTAACTAATATAAATCTGGGTGTTCATATGACCCTGTCTTGGTGGGAGTGACATATTCAAAAAACCAACAATTCGACAAAAAATATCAAAAAGCAATTCAAGTTGTATTTGGACTATGAACACCAATACACTATTAGTACTAATACATACATGCTTGTTACCTTGTTAAAATAGCATACAATATCACAAAGAAAAAGAGTTCTGGGTGGACAGGAGTCCTGCTGAGTAGCTCTGTGCCCTGGGTGGGGGTTATGAGGAAGGGTTCCCAGGTGTGCTTCCTCCACATTGAGGTCACCATTAAAGTTGGAAGATGACTTAAAAATCAGACAGCATCAATCTCCTTCAATAGTTTTCTACAGTGTATGTGTTCAGTAAATTCTGGGTCATAGAACAGTCTTGGATAAGCTTAACTTCTCTTAGCCTCAATGTCTACTAACATAGTTCATATTCTGTTAAAGTTATGAGCATCCATATTCTAAGATTTGTATTGAATATAGATGATAGATTAAAATTTTAGTGACAAATTTCGATGATTCTGTAGGAACTTTTCCATGTGATAAATCTTCTTTTCATGCTATCTTGGCTTCAGCAGAATGGCAACATTACATTTAAAGACAGGCTTTGACACTTTGTGGGGTGTGTGTGTGTGTGTGTGTGTGTGTGTGTGTATTTGGAGGCTCCCTCTCTGTTGCCCAGGCTGGATTGCAGTGATGTGATCCAGCCCAGGCTGGATTTCACTGAAGCCTTGAATTCCTGGGCTCAAGTGATCCTCCCACCTCAGCCTTCCATGTAGCTGGGACTACAGGCACTTGGCACCATGCCCAGGTCATTTTCTTATTTTTTGTAGAAACAGGGTTGCCCAGGCTGGTCTTGAACTATGTTGCCCAGGCTGGTCTTGAACTCCTGGGCTGAAGTGATCCTACTGCCTCAACCTCCCAAAGAGCTGGGTTTACAGGTGTGAGCCAACGTGCCCAGCCCTTGTGTTTCCATTAATGCATTCTAAGCTGTCCATCACAGATCCCTACTTCACTTCATCACTTCTTGCTTCAGAGCCCCATGTGTACAATGATCCATGGAGGCATATAGCAGCTCACAGGAGGGTAGGTGTAGCCAAATAGTATGTACCTAAAGTGAGGAGAGCAATTGCATAAAGGAAGGTAAATAATGGTTTGAATGGGGCAATGGGAAGGGAAAGAAAGCCAATCGTTCCTCTGAGCTTGTGGGACTTGGAAATAAATGTGGAAGAATTAGCAGGACTTGCTCCAGAGGGCTGCAAGGGAGTCAATGCACTCAGGGAGAGCCAGAAGATAGAGTAGACTTTCAGGGAGGAAGTTGGGATAAACCTTGAGAGCAAAGAGGGCTTTAATTACAGTGTAAGAAATATTTGGGAGGAGTCACTGCAGAGGAAGATTGGGAAGGGGGATGGCAGTGGAAGGATGAGCAGAGTGAGGTAGTAAAGTTCTCATGGGCATGACCACTGTGAGACAGACCTGGTATTCGTCAGGACAACATTCTCCTCCATCCCTGGTCCCAAGAGCAGCTATATTACTGGAGTGAGAAGCTGCAGAGATAACATGAGCCCCCTACCACCACCCAAATTGAGAGCTGAGGATGGGCTCTCCATTTGACTCTGAATGCACTGACAAATTAATATCCTATCCTCAGAGCACCCAACTACTGGGAGCACAAGCTTCTTACCTAGGTCAACTAATAGTCATGACATACTGTCCTCGAGTCTTCCCTGCATCCTGCCACCCCCAGGAAACCATCCCATGACAAAAGAGCACAGTACTAGTTGAGATCATAGATATTAGAATTAGTAGGACCTGACATTTGGCAGTTAAGGAGCACTTAATAGGTAAGTTATTAACTGTTTTAACCCTCAGTTTCCTCATCTGTAACATAATAACAGCTCATTGTAATAGTACATAGCCTCCTTGAGTGAGAACCTAAATTGAATTCCTTCTCCTGGTTTGGTTTGGGCAGCGTCTTTTTTTTTTTTTTTTAAACAGAGTCTTGCTCTGTCACCCAGGCTGGAGTGCACTGGCACAATCTTGGCTCACTGCAAGCTCCACCTCCCGGGTTCAAGTGATTCTCCTGTCTCAGCCTCCCCAGTAGTTGGGATTACAGGTGCGCACTATCATGACTGGCTAATTTTTGTGTTTTTAGTAGAAATGGGGTTTCACCACGTTGGCCAGGCTGGTCTTGAACTCCTGACCTCGTGAGCTGCCTGCCTCGGCCTCTTGAAGTGCTGGGATTACAGGCGTAAGCCACTGTGCCCAGCCTGGGCAGTGTCATTCTTCTAGAATATAAAGGCATTGGCTTTTCAGCCATAGACATCCAAACCCTGCACTAAGAAGCACTCTGACGTTTGACATTCAAGAAGATGGCAGCATAGAAGCACCAGGAATCCGTCTCCCCATTTAGACAATAATTGCACTGGCAGGATCTCTCGAATGTAACTATTTTGGAACTTTGGTGTCTACTGAAGTCTTGCAACATCCAGGGGAAGACTTGGGCGGTAAATTGTGGTTGATTTTGGTTAATTTTAGCTCTCAGCACAGTAGCAGCTGTCACCCACCAGCCAGGCAAACAGCTATGCATGTGTGCCTGAGGCAGCTTGCAAAAAGCTTGAAGGAGCCACGGTGGGTGTAAGGACCCTATCCTCCAAATAATGGGGATCTTTGCTGTGGTTGCTAATTGCTGCTTCTGGTTATGGAAGTGTAGACACAGAGGTGAGCAGCGTTGCTGCAACCACCATTTGCACTTTTACAATCTTCATCTCTCTGGCTGAAGCAACTTCCAGGGGAATTAAAGGGCCAGCACCTGTTTTTTGAGCCTGCTCTTTTTTTCTTCTTTATTTTTCCTTTATTCCCCTTTTGTAATAAAATATTTAAGAAATAGGACATCAACAACAACAACATAGACAGAGGCATTTGGAAAGTCATCACACATGCCCAGGGAAAGGTGCAGGCTCAAAACAAGATCTGAGAAGACCTTAAGTTTACACTTAAGGCTGAACTTTGGCAGACAGACACCCTACCAAGGCAGAGAGTTACAGAGTTACATATTATAAGATTCAAATGTCCAGTTTTCAGCAAAAAATCACAAAGCATACAAACAGAAAAGTATAAGATTTTAAAAAGTCAATGGAAACCATCCGTGAGAAAGACTAGATGGTAGAGTTACTATACAAAGAGTTTAAAACAATTGGCTTAAAGATGCTCAAAGAGCTTAAAGATGTAGACAAAAATCAAGAAAATGTATGAACAAAGTGGAAATATCAATAAAGAGATAGAAAACATGAAAAGGAAATAAAGGAGCTAAAAAGTACAATAACTGAAATGAAATTTTCACAGAGGACTCAAAAACAGATTTGCGCAGGCGAAAGAAAGAATAAGCAAACATGAAGATAGAAAAATTGAAATTCTTGACTCTGAGGACTTGAAGGCCAAAAAGATTACAGAAGGGTGAACAGAGCCTTAGGAACCTGTGGCACATCATGAAGTAAACCAACATATACAGTGTTGAGGTTCCAGAAGGAGAAGACAAAGAAAAAGGGACAAAGAGATTATTTTAATAAATTGTGGTTAAAACTTCCAAAATATGATAAAGACATGAACACAAATATGAACATGAACATAAATTCAAGAAGCTCAATGATCTCAAAAGACCCACACCAGACACATTATACTCAAAATGTCAAGACAAAGAAAGAATCTTGAAAGCAACAAGAAAGAAATGACTCATCCCATACAATGAATTCCTGGTAAGGTAAGCAGATTTCTCAGCAGAAACCTCGGAGAGGCCAGATGGCAGTGAGTTGATACATTCAGAGTGCTGAAGGAGGTAAAAACAAACAAAACAAAACTGTTGACCAAGAATGTTATATCCAGCAAAACTATCCTTTAAAAATGAGGAAGAAATTAAGACATTCCCAAATAAACAAAAGCTGAGGGAGTTTGTTACCACTAGACCTGCTGTCTTGGTCTGTCATGTGTTGCTATAAAGAATATCTGTTGCTAGGTAATTGTTTTTAATGAAAAAAGAAGTTTATTTGGCTTAGAATTCTCATGTCTGGAAAAGTTCAAGATTGGGCATCTAATGAAGGCATCAGGCTGCTTCCACTCATGGCAGAAGGTGAAGGGGAGCTGGCATGTGCAAAGATCACATGGTGAGAGAGGAAGCAGGAGAGGTAGCAGGGAGATGCCAGGCTCTTTTTAACAACCAACTCTCATGGGAACTAATAGAGTGAGAACTCACCCTCCCTGTGACTGTGTAGATATTAATCTATTCATGAAGTGTCTGCCTCCATAACCCAGACACTTCCCATTAGGCCTCGCTTCCCAGCACCACCACACCAGGGATCAAATTTCAACAAGAGGTTTGGGGGAGTCAAACATTCAAACTGTAGCACCTGTCCTGCAAGAAGGGAGTTCTTTAGGTTGAAATGAAAGGGCACTAAACAGTAACTCAAAGCTATATGAAAAATAAAGATCTCTGGTGAAAGTAAATATATAAACAATTATAAAATAGTATTATTGCAACTTTGGATTGTTACTTCCACTTTTTATTTTCTACGTGATTCAAGAGAGTAATGTATTTAAAAACTTATTAGTTTATATTTGTGGTGACAGGATGCACAAAGACATCATTTTGTGATATCAATAACTGAAAGGGGTTAGGAACAGAGCTGCATAGAAGCAGAACATTTGTATACTCTTGAAGTTAAGCTGTTACAAATTCAAACTACAGTGTATACTTTTTTTTTTTTTTTTTTTTTTTTTGCAGAGATAGCATCTCATTATGTCGCCCAGTCTATTCTCAAACTCCTGGCGTCAATTGATCGTCCTGCCTTGGCCTCCCAAAGTGCTACAATTACAGGCAGGTGTGAGCCATCATGTCTGGCCCAGTGTATAACATCAGGAAGTGCAGTTTTAAAGGTGAAAAAATTTCTAGAGATGGCTGGTGGTTATAGTTACATAATAATGTGAATGTACATAATGCCACTGAACTGCACACTGAAAACGGCTATATAATAGTTAATTTTATGTTATGCATGTTTACAATCTTGAAAAATAATTTTTAAAAAATTAAAGAAGAGGCAGCTTATGCTTTTCTACCTACCCTCTCTATGCTTCACTCCTACTCACTTCACTTTTGAGGAGGAGCATGTACGCTCAGTTTTGAACTTGCTCTCATTAACTGATTCTTCTTTTCAAAGGATAATGCTCTTTCTTTCTCTCACTTTTGGCTATTCCTAGTGAAGACCAGCTACTGTCTCTTATATTATGGAGCCATGCAAACTAAAAAACATATTATGATTATGTATAATAGAAAGAAAGACAAGATATTTCTACTTCCCTTAGTGCTATGTAGTACTAGCTGTTTTGGATATGAAATGGTTAAGTAGTCATCCCCTTGGAAGCTCTGCAGAAAGTGGAGATAGGGGACTTTTTTAAGATGATTTTAAACAGGAAATGCCATGATGATCTGTTTCCACCAGAATGGGTTTTTTTGTTCAGTTCTTACTCTAAATCAGGAAGTCCTTGTTCCTGCCTGAAAGTGAGACAGATAAACCCTTTCCTCTGCCCCAGCCCACTAACAGTTCCACAGAGCACAGAATCCAGAAAATGGAAATGGCTGGATATAGGGTGAAGTCTCTGACTCTACCTCAGGGCCATGAATATGGGGCTGGGGAGCAAGAAGAGAAGACGGGGATAGAGAAGCAGAGGGAGGAACATGGGAGCAGAAGAGGGAGAGATGGAAAGAGAAAGAAAACTGGTGAGGTGACTTCACCTGTAGTTCCAGCTACTCTGGAGGATCACTTGAGCCCCAGAAGTTTGAGGCTGCAGTGAGCTATTATCCTGTCATTGCACTCCAGCCTGGGTGACAGAATGAAATCCTGTCTCTTGGGGAAAAAAAAAAGAAAAGAAACTGGACATGAAAACCAGAATCCCTAGGAACTTATTTCTAGTATTTTTGTATTGTTTCCAAGTTAACTGTACAGACATTTGTAAGTAATTGGCCTGTTCGGAGGAATCTCAGCCAGTTTCAACGACTCTCTTTGTTGCCTTCATGAAGTCCCAAGGTAAGTAACCTATCAAGCATATATACATTCATGGGGTGCCTTCTGCCTATTACAGTAAAAACAGCTAGAACTCAATGTGCCCCAAAACAGGTAAACGGGCTCCCAGAATGTACTTTAATCGGACTTAAGATAGTCTGGCTATTCTACAAATTCTGAGAGTAACACCTGTGTTCTTGCTGACTCACCACTAGCAGAAAATGATTAAGATGGCTCTTTACAGGGTACGCAATGTTTTCTAGCTTAATTAGCCTCTTACCTTCATCCAGGAACTAACGCCAGATGGCTCTGTCCTCATGGCAGTCACCTGGCCATGACCAGAATCCCAGTTTGAGTGTCTCTGCAGGGAGGAAGAAAAGGGGGGGGGGGGGGGGGAGGAAGGAAAGACATCATTATTTATCACACGAATGCCTTGTCCCTGGCACTGTGCTTCCACATATGTTCCTGATTAATTGTCCCAGCAACTCTGAGAGGTTGGTGTTACTATGTTCAGTTTCCAGAGGTGGAAACAGAGGCTTAAGGACTTGGAGTAATTTACTCAAGATCCCAGAGTCAGGAGAGAGGGAAGCCAAAATTGCAACTGTCCTGCTCCAGTGTGCACGGTCTTTTCATGGGAGGTTTGTGCAAACAACACCAAATTCTAAGCCTTTCCTCTCAGCCTCCAATCATGCAGAGTATTTCCTGACAAATTCCTGGTAACAGTGTTATTCTACGGCATGCCCCGGGAGTCTTGGGAGTCATACTTGGTTATGAGGAGTGTAAAACAAAAATAAAACTCTAAGCACCCCCAACCAACTGAATGGATCCCTCTCTTGGCCAAGAGGGATTCCAAAAAATACCTGAAAAACTACATCAGCCCATAATGGGAAGGGGGAGTCAGACTTGCCTCCTTCTACTGTCTTCCCTTTGGAGTTCAGACACGACTGACCAACATTAACATTGACTCAGAGACCTTAAGACTGAAAAAACAAACTCTTTGTAGCAATAACATACCACATTCCCACCTGACTCTGGTATGGAATTACATGGCGGAGAGCAGGCCCTGAAAGAAATGGCAGTATTTTATCCCAAAATATATTTCCTTGACATATTTTGAAACGGCCCTGAAAATCTCTTGTGGGGGAAATTTGCATTCGATAATCTTCTTCCCTTATTAGGCCTTTTCTGGAGAGGCTGACACCTCTTAAGGTCAGACAAGAGACATTCACCACCTGTTCTTTCTGAAGCCTGCTATTTGGAGGCTTCATCTACATGACAAGAACCTTGGCTTAAGCTCCAGCTTAACTCTTTCAACCAATTGCCGGTCAGGAAATCTTGGAATCCACCTATGACCTGGAAGCCCCTGCTTCGAGATGTCCTGCCTTTCTGGGCAGACCCAATGTATACCTTACGTGTATTAATTTACGTATTTCCCTGGGAACTTCTGTCTTCCTAAAAGGTATAAAACCAAGCTGTAACCCAGCCACCTTGGGCACACGTTCTCAAGACCGCCTGAGGCTGTGTAACTGACCATGGTCCTTAACCTTGGCAAAATAAGCCTCTAAATTGATTGAGACCTGTCTCAAATACTTTCTGGTTTACAGAAGAAAAGTAGAAATGGGAGTAAGAGTAGGCCAAAGAAGAGAAGAATGGACATGTTTCACCCTGATGATGTCAGTGTGCCGAGTAACATCTCAGACCTGTGATCATTACATTGCCTGGTCAAATAGGACACGTTCCTCAAGATTAGGCTCAAATGCTACCTAGTATCTGTCCCACTTTGTACTCCCCACCTTGGAATCCTCTTGGCTCAGTTAAAAGTGTGCCATGTTCTTGACTGGCATCTCCAAACGGAATACACCTTCACTCTACCCTCCACCCCTAAACCATTCAGGTTCAGAGATAGTTTCTAAGTGGGAGAAAGGATCCTTAGCTAAGAGATCTCTGGTTCCCATGCCAGAATCTACTCACAGGGTCAGTTTGTGGCTTCCCTTCAGTGGGGCTTGAGAGACAGGGCCAAAGGGACCCACCAACGTAACCTGGGAACAGTTAAAAACTGTTCAGATAGACCTGCCAGATAAACCTACTAGAACCTCAGGCCAGTGTATTCATGTTTTTGGTCTTTGGATCTCCCTTCCTTCTTCCTTTCCTTCCCTTCCCTTCCCTTCGCTTCCCTTCCCTTCCCTTCCCTTCCCTGCCCTTCCCTTCCCTTCCCTGCCCTGCCCTGCCCTGCCCTGCCCTGCCCTCCCCTCCCCTCCCCTCCCCTCCTCCCCCCTCCCCTCCCCTCCTCCTCCCCTCCCCTCCCCTCCCTCCCTCCCTCCCTTCCTTCCTTCCTTCCTTCCTTCCTTCCTTCCTTCCTTCCTTCCTTCCTTCCTTCCTTC
>NC_045438.1:163280930-163319336 GCF_002776525.5 Piliocolobus tephrosceles | reverse complement strand
TTCCTTCCTTCCTTCCTTCCTTCCTTCCTTCCTTCCTTCCTTCCTTCTCTCTCTCTCTCTTCTCTCTCTCTCTCCTTCTTTCTTTCTCTCTTTCTTTTTGTTATTAGAGACAGGTTCTTACTATGTTGCCCAAGCTGGAATCCAGTGGCTATTCAACAAGTGCCATCTTAGCCTGCTGAGCACAAGGAATCCTCCCACCCACTTAGTCTCTTGAGTAGCTGGGACTACAGGCACATGCCACCATGCCCGCCTGGCTTTTTTGCAAATCTTTTTAATGACTGGCTTTTTAAAAAACAGTTGGATCCTCATATCTACTTCTGCATTCAACAAGTTTTGATATGTGTTCTGCTTGAAGTATATGAAGAAAATCCAGCCTTGGATAGATATACAGCTGGAAAAGGAAGGAGTGTCTTTAAAGGCCTTTTCAGAAGACTGTAGACATTCTTCTTTGATATGACACCAAGACTAAACTGGATGTCATTTCTTTAAGGTAGTTACAACGTGGAATCTGAAACCTTATCATCAAACTGTCCACACTATGTTACATTACAGTCGGTTTATCTTGCACTTTACATGGATTTTTTACCTATGCATGGTTGTGTAACATTATGTGTTGATCACTTGGAAAATATGGTTCACTGAAAAATGCAGGTCTTCCAAATGTTGGCAGCTTTTCTTATCCAATAACAACAATCGCATTTGTTTCAATGCTGATCTCATCATAAAAGTCTTTAAATACCAGGTAGCTGCCAAGCTCATGGTGCACACAAGTATTTCAAAATTATCGTTTTTCCTCCAAAGTTCAGATTTTAGCATCAGCAATGCATTATTTCAGTTGTTTTTCACTGTGCTTCATTGTAGTCAGAGGCTCACATGGGACATTTTCAAGAAAATGTCTACCAGATGCCCAAGTCTGAATATTTATAGTTTATCCGTTGTTCTTTTAAGTAAAAAATAGTGTTTCACTATAAAAGCAGCCAGTTCAATTCAAAACTCAATCATCCAAGAGCTTTTCCTCAAGGCAACCGTCATACATTGGTAGTAGAAGTGATAAAATACTTCCTATTTTGTCACTGAATATTAAAAAGACATGTACTCAAGAGTTGAGAGTTAATAAAATTAATTCTTTTTATTGGTTTATCGAGGATATTTTTAAGTGATACTGGCATGGTTTTACCCATCATTGCTTTTGCAGTATCAGTGCAAGTGTCCACAAAGTTAAAAAGGCAAATAATGTCTGAATATTGTTACGAAAATAGTTTCAATCTCACAACCCAACCCCCTTTCCCCAAAGGCTCTAGGAGACCTGGGGTCCCACCCGCCACACACCGAGAACTGCTCTCCTAGCCTGCTGTCATTGCTAAAGTCTGCACAGACTTTGACCTGAAGGGGGAGCTCAAGGCCTTCCCAATCTTCCTTCCTTCTCCTCCCTGCCCACCCTTTCCCTCAACTTTGGGACAAAAGAGACCAGAATGGAAGACCCAAAGGGACTCTAGCTTTGGAGTTTAAGCTTCCTTCATCCCGGCTGGGTGTGGTGGCTCAAGCCTGTAATCCCAGCACTTTGGGAGGCCAAGGCAGGCGGATTGCTTGAGGTCCGGAGTTCGAGACCAGCCTGGCCAAGATGGTGAAATCCCATCTCTACTAAAAATTCAAAAAATTGGCCGGGCGTGATGGTGCCTGTAGTACTAGCTACTCAGGAAGCTGAGGCAGGAGAATTGCTTGAACCCAGGAGGCGAAGCTTGCAGTGAGCCGAGATCACACCATAGCACTCCAGCCTGGGAGACAGAGCGACACTCCATCTTAAAAAAAAAGAAAAAGAAAAAAGAAAAAGAAACAACAACTTCCCCCATTCCTGGTGAAACTCTCACTTTTTTTTTTTTTTTTTCTTAAAGAGACAGAGTCTTCTGTCCTCCAGGCTGAGTGCAGTGGTGCAATCATAGCTCACTGCAGCCTTGACTTCCTGGGCTCAAGCAATCCTCCCACCTCAGCCTCCTGAGTAGCTGGGTGTGCCACCACATGCCCAGCTAATTCTTATTTTTTGTAGAGATGGAGTCTCTTTATGTTGCCCAGGCTGGTCTTGAAATTCCAGCCTCAAGCAATCCTCCTGCCTTGGCCTCCCAAAGTGCTGGAATTACAGGCATGAGTCACCACACCCGGCCACTATTCAGTTATTTGTATGACCCATTCCTCCACATTAGGTTCCAAATACAACATCTCCTTTATTGTTTCATTTACCCGAGACCCAGTGTCTCCTTCTTAGGGTTGCACCCTATGGAGAGTCTACACGAGGCTCTCTGTGACTGGAGAGAGGAGAGGACCTGAGTTCCATGAAACCATGGGAACCACTGCTTCTTTTTGTCAGATGGGGTCATTAACGAAACCAAGTCTTGCACAGTGTGGCAGCAGATGTTTGTTCAGAGCTGCTGGTCTTCCCTGCGTGCTGCCCGCTCTCTCAACAGCCTGTCCCAAGCCTGCTCTCTCATGTCCGTGGGAAGAGGTGCTCTAAGGTCCGGGACTTAACATCCACTTCCACGCCAGCCATCGTTCTCCAAACCACAGCCACAGGGTCATGGAGAGTTGGCCTGGGTGAGCTTTTGCACCCGCCACACAGTGGTTTCCCCCTTCAGCCTGGATTCTCTCTGTCCTCCTTTTCTGCCTCTGAGCCTCCGCCACCTCCATGTGACTCAGCTTCAGGCATCCCTCGGGGGGAACCCATGGGCACCCGGTGTCCAACCTACACCCTCCTCAGAGGACTCGGCTCTGTCTGCCTCCCCCTGCTATGTTTTGCCTTCTGCCTTCCTTATTCGCCTGTTATTTTTCCTGTTTTAGCCATGCTTGATTCGGTTTTACAGTCCTTTATCTCCACACTATTCATATATGTATGTGTGTGTGTATGTGTGTGTGTATGTGTGTGTGTATGTGTATATATATAAAATGCTTGAACGCTTGCTATTTTGTTTTCCATTTTCTCTTTCTAGTTTAATTTTCTTTATATTTCTTTAAGGTAAAAATGTCTTGCTTCCAACTTGTTTTCCCTGATTTATTATTAATTGCTTTTAATTGAAAAAGTAATGAAAGCACATGACGAACATGGAAAGAGATGAAAAGCACATACAATGGAAAGCAAGCCAGATCTCTGCTCTCCTAATCTCTGTCTCCGGAGGCAACATTGCTACTGGCTCCTTGTGTTGCCTTTTAGAAGTCCTCTATGTGGACAGCCATGGTGTCTCCTGTCTGTAATCCTAGCACTTCGGGAGACTGAGGCCAGAGGATCCCTTGAGCCCAGCAGTTCAGGACTAGCATGGGCAACACTGAGAGATCCAGTCTGTATAGAAAATTGAAAAATGAACCAGATGTGGTGGCACACACATGTAGTCTGAGCTACTTGGGAGGTGGGAGGATCCCTTGAGGCCCGAAGCTCAAGGCCGTAGTGAGCTATGATGGTGCCACGGCATTCCGGCCTGTGCAACAAAGTGGGACCCTGTCTCAAAAAAAAAAGTCCTCTATGTACATAACAAGCACACTCCTCCCCTTTTATTGCACTAATAAAAGCCTGGTATTCACACAGTTCTGGGCCTCCCTGATTTTTTCTTAACTCTATATCTTGGGGATTGTTTCATATCCACACAAGAATAGCTACTCGACTCCCTTCCCTGAGTTTCCATTAACTGAATTCATGTCCCAGGAAGAGGACTGTGGTCTGTCAACACACCTGGACATGCCTGCTCTGCGGCCCCATCAGACTTTGTCCCCAGGCCATTGTATGCTCTTCAAGTTCATGGAATCATCCTAAAACTCCTTTACTACCCTCCTAACATCATCCATGCTTCCTCATCTCCCTTTCCCTAAAAGAAAGCGTATTTAACCATCTGTACCCCATTGCATGGTGGGAGAATCACACACTAATAAATTTATATGACTCTTCTCCTGTTAATCTGCCTTTTTTTTTTTTTAAGAGACAGGGATCTTGCTCTGTTGCTTATACCAGAGGGTATAAGCATAGTTCACTGCAGCCTTGAACTCCTGGGTTCAAGTGATCCCCCTGCCTCAGTCTTTTGAGTAGCTGGGACTATAGGCATGAGACATGACACCTGGCTTTAATCTATCTTTTGTCAGTTGATTTTCAGCCAGCATTCAGAGGGCAAAGGGGAAGTTTTTCTTTGGCCCCTCCGACATAAATTATGGATGTCCCGTAATATATTGAACCTGTGCCCTCTTTGCAGAGCATGTACAGTGTTTCTGCTGTTTTCCTGTTACTAACAGTGCTTCAGTGAAATACATATGTACACATGAAAGTATGGGATCAAGTTCTAGAAGCAGACTTATTAGGTCAAAACTATTTCTTTGAAAACATTGATAGATATTATTTTATTGCCCACCAAAGAGTAAGCCTTTTGTCAAAGATGGTGGGAATATTGATCCCTGTGTGGTTTCTTTTGGCTTTGCTCATTATAATTTCTGCCGTGAAGAAATGTTGGATTTTTAAGCAGGTGAATTACTGTTTATACTTTGCAGGTACATTCATGTCATTCATGTCGGCCTTTTGATTTTGTTTCTTGCTTAAGTCAGGTCTTGCCCAGTGAAGGTTTTCTTTTTTTTTTTTTCTCGTTTACACTTTCTTAGAGTCCCCTTGGGTTTCGATTTTTGTATTCCTTTTTTTTTTTTTGAGACAAAGTCTCACTCTGTCACCCAGGCGGGAGTGCAGTGGTATGATCTCCACTCTGTAACCTCTGCCTCTCGGGTTCAAGTTATTCTTGTGTCTCAGCCTCCTGAGTAGCTGGGATTACAGGAGTGCGCCATCGTGCCTGGGTAATTTTTGTACTTTTAGTAGAGATGGGGTTTCACTGTGTTGCCCAGGCTGGTCTTGAACTCCTGACCTCAGATGATCTCCCTGTCTTAGCCTCCCAAAGTGCTGGGATTACAGGTGTGAGCCACCGTGCCCAGTTGTATTACGTTTTTCAATCTACCTGGAATTTATTTTGAGAATTAGAATTCAGAGAGATTCTTCCCACCCCATAGCCAACTAGTTATACCAGTGGTATTTATTAAATGATTCATATTTTCTTGACCAATTTTGAATGCCACCTTTGTCCCATACTGTTCTGTGTTCTTTTAGGTGATGGTCAATCAGGTGCAACCTCAAGAGGGGACACAGGAGAGGCTCCGAAACAGTTTATAGACCTTTCAGGTCCCGGAGACAGGAGGCTGGCCATGCAGGTCACTTAATTAATTTAAAAGACAATTAATTAACTGTATTTTTTGGTGAGGGATTATTTTACTTTTAACTTCTTAGTGTTTAGTTTTTAATCCTTCATTTCATCTATTTTTCTGATTTTAACTTATTTATCACCTTTAGCTTTTTGTCTCTTTTATCCCAAACCTGATTTACTACAAGTTGTCTATTTTCATGCACAAGCTATCACACCACGTGCAGAGGCCTGGCTGCCAGTCAATAGTTCAGTTTTGGCTGAACTGCCACCTTTGTTTCACAATGGTAAAATGATGATTTCACAATTGTTTGAATATCTTACTGCATTTTGCCCTTATTTTATACAAAATAGTGAACAATTCTAAAATAAAAAATTCAATTCTATTTGTATCATAAATAATGAGAGAAATGTAGAAATATTAGCTGCCTCCCAAGCTTTTCACTTACCAGGATTACACTGATCCAATGTGTCTTCAATAGCAAAAGCTGAAGGTGGCTAGGAGCTATGGGGTTGGGATCTGAATCTAACTCCCTGGATGGTACAAGAACTAAAATCTGAAAAATGAACACACAACTGGACCCATGACCATTGTAATCCCCAGATATTCTGGCAACAGGAAGTCTTGTACTGTTTTATTCCACAGCCACGTTTTTACCACCCAGAACTCACAGGACTCCCATAAAAAACTCACAAAAATTACAAAGCACTGGAAGAAATGAACACCATGAATAAGATGCAAGACCCAGAGATGGAATATTTATGCCATAATTGAGAATGTTATCACCTTTGTAATTCTCTGGAAATGGAGATCTTTTGTATGTGTGCATTGCTCAACTTTTTTATAATTAACTCTGGTACTTTTGTACCACCTCCACAATAGCAGGGTGTTTAATACTGATATTTTGCCCTTTTCTTCCTTCTATTCTCCTGGCTTAAAATACTATTATTTTCATTTCTTTATTTCTTCTTCCTCTTCCTTCTTCTCTTTTTTTTTTTTTTTTTGAGACAGGATCTCACTCTGTTGCCCAGGCTAGTGTGCAGTGGCGCGATAATAGCTCATTGCAGCCTCAAACTCCTGGGCTCAAGTGATCCTCCTACTTCAGTCTCCCAAGTAGCTAGGACGACATGTGCACACCAACATCCCCAGCTAATTAATATCTATTAATTATATATTTAGATATTAATATCAATATATATTAATTAAAATATTAATAATATATAAACTTATATAGTTATATACATTATGTTTTATATATATTATATATTATATTAACTATATAAGTTTATATATAACTATATAAGTTAATATATATTAACTTACAAAATATAATTAACTGATAAATATGTATTATATTTATAATCTATATTAACTTATAACAGGGTCTCACTGTATTGCCCAGGCTGGTCTCGAACTCCTGGCATCAAGTGATCCTCCCACCTCAGCTTCCCAAAGTGCTGAGAGCCACCATGTCTGGCCTTATTTTCAATTCGTAATAATATCATTTCCCCTGAATTTCTTCCACATCATTGTTTTATTTAATTCACCCTTCCCTTTTAATAAAGGCCCAAGACAGGCGTGGCCAAAGGGCTGGTATCAGCCAGGCAGCATGGCAGGAAGGGTCAGAAGCCTACCTTGCTCCGAGTCCCGGGTGAGCTGCCAGCTGCCTCTTCTACTGAACGCACGTCCTATTTGAGGACAGTTTTCCACCTCCCCAGGATCCAGGCAACTCTCAGGACATAATTTATTCCTCTGTGCAAGTGGCACGTGCATTTCTGGCTCTGTCAGGTGACTTCTGGAATTGTAGCCTCATGGGCGAGGCTGCACACTTTAGAACCTGTGATCTCCGATGAATGCAACCATTGGATTTGGAGCAAATCAAAGCCTGCCGCAAGCCAGGAGGGGAAGGGAAGGAGGAGGTCACACTGGCAAGGGCCCTTGGAAGGACTCATGTGCCGCCGACTGTCCTGTGGTCAAGTGGACCGTGGTGGAGGGTGCTGTGGGCATCCATCACCGACACTGGGTCTGCTGGTTCACAAAGCAGCTTCCCATGAGTCGTTTCCATCCCCGCACCTCCTTCTCAACGGGCACAAGGGGAGTCACTGTGGACACTTTCCCTCTATACAAAGTCTTCCTGATAGGATTGTGTTTTTTTTTGAATGGGGCCAGCTGGGCAGCAAGCTTTGATTTTTCTTTTTTAGGAAGGCACTGAGAATGGCACAGAGGGGCAGCCCATTTCATCCACCGACTAAAGCCTTGGTCCCTATGAAGCATTCTGTGCACCGAGACCTGGCTGACCCTGGGCTTTGCGGATGCACTGTAGCCCTCAGGGAGGACCTGATGCCTTTCTGGGGAGACTGGAGTCCCTGGAAGGCACGTTAGCCAACCGCCCATTTCCAGCCCCGCAAGCCTTTCCTGACCCCCATCCTACCCGGCCCCTCCAGCGGGCCTATCCTCCTGGTCTCCTTCCCTTGCTTTGGTTTTTTTCACAGCAGTTGTCGCCATGGGTTGCTACTTACACCCTGGTGTGGCTGCTTATTCTGGTACAATCTGAACCCCACTGGAGGAAGCTCTCGACCCTGGAACCCAGGCTTGTTCACCTCTGTCTCCCCAGCACTGAGCTTGGCCTGGAGTGATGCTTGTTCAGTGAGCGAGAGGCACTGCTCCTGGTGTGTGTGGCTTCCTCCCCCGACAGATCACATGTGGCTGCCACCGTGGGCCACAGTGGGGAAGCCATCTCCCGCGACCAAACTCAGCCTTCATCACTGCCCAGCCTGGTGCCACCCAGCGCCTCTCCGGGCTGCCCCCCTTCCCCAGACCCTGGACGGTCCTGTTCATCTCTCGGCTCACCCCCGCATGTTAGGAACCTGACCCAGAAAGTGGGCATGCGCTGGTCCCAGGAACTGTCTGGGCACACTAGGCCTCTGGGCGAAGGACTTGACTTGCCAGGCCAGGGGCAGTGGCTCCAGTGGGAGCTGCCTCTCTTGTGGCCTAGAGCCATGCAGTGAGGTTCACGGCTGAGTTCTTCCAGATCTGTTGGCTCCCCAGAGCCTCTCAGCACATCATGGGAGCCCATTCTCAACTTGTGTTTGGCTTTTTGGGGCCTGTTTCTAACAATACATGCTTGTAAGGGACCCAGGTTTTGGAATGTTCTTTATTCCAAAGTCAAGGTTTTTGAAATTTTATCCCATCTGCTGGCTGAAAAAAAAAAAAAAAATGGTGGGGGCAGAAATAAGGGTGACAAATGAATCAGCCTTCCCACCTTGCTCAGAAAAGTTGCTATTCCAGCAAGCCCCGAATGGCCAATTAGATGTGATATCTATGTTTGTCTATTTGTCTTTAGTCATCTTATAATTTTATTTTATTTTAAAAATAATTGATATGTTTTATTTTTAGAGCAGTTTTAGGTTGACAGAAAAACTGAGTGGAAGGTTCAGCTTTCCCATACACTCCTCGGCAACCCAAGCTCACTGTTTGCTCTGTTAACAATGAACATGAATGTAATGTATTTGTTACAGCTGATGAGACATTGATACATTCTTTTGTGTCATATATTTTTTGATTTAATTAACTTTTTGCTTAAAAATTTTTTTTATAGAGACGAGGGTCTCACTATATTGGTCAGACTGGTCTTGAACTCTTGGCCTCAAGGCAATCCTCTCGCCTCAGCCTCCCGAAGTGCTAGGACTACAGGGATGAACCATTGTGGCTAGCCTTATTATTATTTTTAGTTGAAACACAATTGTACATATTTATGCAGTACAGTGTGATATTTCAATTCATGTATACAATGTGTAGTGATCAAATCAGGATAATTAAGCTATCCATCACCTAAAACATTCATAGTTTCTTTGCGTTGGGAACATTAAAACGTGTTCTTCTAGCTGGATACATTATTTTAAACTAAAGTCCATAGTTTACATTAAGGCTTAGTCTTGGTGTTGCACATTCTACAGGTTTTTTTGTTTTTTTGGATGGAGTCTCTCTCTGTCGCCGAGGCTGGAGTGCAGTAGCACAAACTCAGCTCACTGCAGGCTCTGCCTCCTGGGTTCACGCCATTCTCCTGCCTCAGCCTCCCGAGCAGCTGGGACTATAGGCGCCCGCCACCAAGCCCGGCTAATTTTTTTGTATTTTTAGTAGAGACGGGGTTTCACCGAGTTAGCCAGGATGGTCTCGATCTCCTGACCTCATAATCTGCCCGCTTTGGACTCCCAAAGTGCTGAGATTACAGGTGTGAGCCATCGTGCCTCGCCCATTCTACGGGTTTTAATAATGTTATGTATCCACCATTACAGTGTCATGCAGAATAGTTTCACTGCCCTAAAACCTCTGAGGTCTGCCTACTCATCACTCTCTCCCCTAAACCATGGCAACCACTGCTCTTCCTATCTCCAAGTTTTGCCTTTTCCAGAATATCATAGTTAGAATCATACAGTATATAGTCTTTTCAAGCTTCTTTCACTTAGTCATATGCACTTCAGTTTTCTCTCTTTTTGTGGCTTGACAGTGTGTTCCTCTTTACTGCTGAATAATATTCCATTGTCTAGATGTACTACAGTTTATTTATGCATTCACCTACTGAAGGACATCTTCGTTGCTTCCAAGCTTTGGCTTTAAATTTATTTATTTTTATTTAAAATATTTTAATTTCTAAAAAAGTTTAAATCATATTAAAATTTAAACAATTTCATTGTACAGTGCTTGACAACACGTTTCAACCAACTGAAATGCAAAACAAATCAGTAAATCAGTTTTGTTTACTTTCTAAGCTTAATAATAAACAGACTCTTGCTCCTCAAGAAGATGCAAATATCAGCAACAGTGAAAGTGAAATATTTAAAGAGGAATCTGAAACAAAACGAATTCAATCTGATCAAATCCACAATTAATTGAAGTTTTCATTTTATTCAATTGTGAATAAAATAGCAGCCACTATTTCGTCCAATATGCCAATGATATCAACTAAATGATCTACCTGGCATGTGCAAAACAAGAACAGTTATCTTCTGCTGAAAGGATGTGAGCTTTCAAATTTGGTTTTCATGTCATAGTTTCCAAATAAATAAACTGCTCCACCAAAAACGACAGTCCAGGTGCTACATATCTTCCAGGGTTTCATCATACAGCCATTTATAGCCACAATCTTTGGAACACTCTATAGTTTAAAAAAGGTTTTTGAAGTCTTGAGGGTACACATTAGTTATCTTCTCTTCTTCCTTTTTTCTTTGCATCAATATATCCATTGCATCAAGTGGAGTCAGTGAACGTAAGTGGTCTATTAGATTGGCACTGCGCCTCACAAAACAGTGCTTTAACATGTGAAAAAAGATATTATAGTGAATAAGTGTTAAGTTCTTGGTAAATAAATTTCCACAAGGAGTCATTCGAATAAGATACAGATTGTGTTGTAATAGTTCTAATAATTCCCTATGCTTTGAGTTTTCCAGCCGCCCATTTCGGGTGTATACAATCAAATGATGACCAAGGCTCCGTGTGCAGAACCTTAATCTCACAAGCTGCTTGCCAGATAACACTTCATACATGATACAAGTCTGGATTTCGGGGATCTGCCGTTAGTTTCTGGAATTCTTTTTCACCAATAAAGATATTTCGTTCTATTCGTCCAAATTTATATATAGAAGTACAGGAATGCAAGTCATATGCAGGTTTCCAAAGTGCCCTTTCTTCACTTCTACTTGGGAACATTCCAGTTACTTTTAAAGGGATGCCTGCTGTCCAAGGAACCGCTTCTATTCCCAAATTCTGAAACAGCCCTTGAGAAGCCATAGCAGGTGGTTTTATTACTCCACCGCTTCTAGGATCTATTTTAAAGAAGTCACAGTGACTCACTTGTAGTTTTCCATCCGGATTTTTTCCTAAGGACTCCAAATGTGCAATAAAAGTTTTGTCACTTTCAAGGGCAACCACTTTGGCATCAACTTCGAGTAATGCCTGAGTCAGGATTCCAGGACCTGGATTGCACTGCAGCAATAGGTGTGGAGGTCTATTTTGTTTTCTCCATACGATTTGCACCCTTTGTCGCTGCCCACAGCCAATCTCCGATTGGTTACATAATGCTTAAAGTCTAAGCTGGACTTAGACATCTTCCTTGGCGTGTTCCTGAAATCCGGATGGGGCCACAGCTGCGGAGAGGAGTCAGACAGACCACGGCGGTTCCTCGTTGGCAAGTGCTTTCGCTTCCCCGCTCCAGACCCTCAAATGCAAAAGCGACCAGCGCCCCCCAAGGCAGAGAGCCTCAGCCTAGGAGGAAGCCCGGCCACTGGGATCCACATGTCCTTGTCTCTCAGGCCCTCTCCAAGGATTATCCAGGGTCGCTACTACAGTGAACCCCTAAATTTATTTTTAATTATATCATTGAAACATACATATGTGCACTTGGAGGAAAAAGTGAAGCGATACAGACAAAAGTATTATTTCTTTGCTACTACTCCACCTCTTCCAAGTTCACCACATCCCCCATGTGCATCTTTCTAGATCCTTCCTAAGCATTTATAGATATTTATGTACACAGAGTACGTTAATTGTCTATGGCTGTGTAACAGATTACCTCAAACTTAGTATGTCTTTAGCAACAGTAAATATTTACAGTTGTACAGCTTCTGAGGGTTAGGGAATTGGGGAATGTTTTATTAGGGTGGTTCTGGCTCAGTTTCTCATGAGGTTGCAATGAACCTGTCAGCCAGGGCTACAGCCATCAGAGTCTTAAATCTGCTTCCAAGGAGGTTAACTCACATGGCTGGCAAATTGATGCTGGTTGCTCTGAAGGGCTGCTTGAGTGTTCTCACAACATGGCGGTCAGCTTCCTCAAAGCAGGGGAGAGCTGGGGGAGTGCTCAGCTCTTTTGTGACTCAGCCTTGGAAGTTACACATTACCACTTGTGCAGCCTCCTGTTGGTGACATGGGCTATGGGAGAAGTGTGAACACCAGGAGGCAAGGCTTGGCGACTGTTTTATAAAGACTGACTACCATGTAGAGAAACTAATGGATTTTTTTGGTAGTTTTTGTGGCAAGCTTTACATTTGGGAAAAGGAAAAGTTACAAATCTTAATCGTTTTTAAGCTTTACTGATACACACAAAGCAAGCAGTATTAAAACAAATCCCATGCCAGTTTGTAGCAAACAATCTGTGTTGAGGAATTTTAGCCATCATAGTAGTGAAAAAATTATTACATATGTAGTGTGATGATTTAAACTTTGTGAGAACTGATGTGTTAAGGCTTGGATATGGGAAGATTGCAGGAATAAATTAACTTTCACATACTTAAAATCTCCTCATAAGAACACCCTACATTCATCACAGTGCTGAAGGTACTATGGAAAGCACATGCTTACGGAAAACAGGCTCTAAGTTTTATTTTTCCTTTAAAAAGGCAACCCTCTCGCCCCCACTCTGATTTATTTTAGGTTTGGGCTCATTCATTTGGACCTGGGTGGTTGGGTTTCTCCTTATTTACAAACAGGTGTTTGCCTTACAAGTCTGTTGTCTCTTCACCATCACACCGCATGAGGTCAAAGTAGAGGTCTGTTTGGAAATGCGACGTCAAACATCGTCCGCTGGGGAGCAGAGCAAAGGTAAACACGGTGAAAGGTCCTGCAGCAGCCAGCCAGCCAGACACAGTCAAGACTTGCCTGGGATATAAACGCCTCCTGCCAGCGCGCCAGCCCCTCACCCCACACGGAACCATGGGCCACTGTTTACTGTCCTGACTTCACAGTGCCATGACTGCTGATCACGGGTGAGTGCAAACATAAGAGTACAACAGTGTGACGGTCCAGAAGAAAACTCACATCAAAACACCTGTTGGTATCTTCTGACGTCCTAGGTTCAAATGTCCCATGACCTTGGGGCTTGGCTCTTCCATGCCGCAGCCCTTCCAAACAGCACACTCAGGGCCCACTGCACGCTGTCTCTGCTGCAGACCCTGTGCACATTACTTAATCCCATTGGAAAGGGGACACTGGAACGGAGAGAAAGTAGAGGAGGGGAGTCTGGGGAAAAAATTAGTCAATCTGTATGTATACATATGTAACAAACCTGCACATTGTGCACATGTACCCTAGAACTTAAAGTATAATAAAAAAGAATTTTAAAAAATGAGTTATCCACTTGTAAACTGCTGATGTCTTTGGGCATCGTGCCTATAAACTTCTTGTAAAGCATCAGTGATTTCACCAGTCTTCCAGCCAAACTTCACCGTAAGTTTGATGTGTCTTCTTGCTTCAATTTGAGCAGGATTCATGTTTCTCTGATAGGGGGTCTTTTCAAACTGATATTTTATCCTTCTTAGAGCCTCAACCTAGATCCTGTTCAGACATGCTACAACAAGTCAGTACAAGTTTATTTTGTGCAAAAAAAGAAAATCCATACATAGTTTTTAAATAATATGCATTTTTCATGAACTTTTTGAAGACCCATTGTATACTTAAGCTGTTCCACATGGAAAAGCTTCCACATCAAATGCAATAAGGCAGCATCTCAACCATTTTGTTCTAAGGATTTCTTTTCACTTTTCAAAGTTGTTAAGGATCCCAAGACCAGCAGTTTATTAACATAAAAAAACTAGTCAGTCGGTTCATATCTAATGAGTACTTACGATATCCAAAGTTTTACATTTTCCACAATACATATATCATCAGCTACACTATATATACATGCACACATATATATACATACATATACACACATATATATACATACACACACACACATATATATATGGGGGTTTTTTTGGAGGTTTTTTTTTTTTGTTTTTTGTTTTATTTTGAGATGGAGTCTTGCTCTTTCACTAGGCTGGAGTGCAGTAGCACAAACTCAGCTCACTGCAGGCTCCACCTCCCGGGTTCAAGCAACTCCTTTGCCTTAGCCTCCCAAGTAGCTGGGACTACAGGCACGCGCCACCTTGCCTGGCTAATTTTTTTGTATTTTAGTAGAGATAGTGTTTTACCATGTTGGCCAGGCTGGTCTCGATCTCCTGACCTCATGATCTGCCAGCCTCGGGCTCCCAAAGTGCTGGGATTACAGGTGTGAGCCACCGTGCCCAGCCTACACTATGTATTTTATGTATTTATTTGTATATTGTTTGTATCCCTTTCCCAGACAATAGAATATGAACTCCCCAAAGGGAAGGATTTGTATCTGTTGTATTTACTGCTGTGTCCCCAGCATCTAGAGGCATGTCACACAGCCAGCATGCAATAACTATGAGTTGAGTTAATGAATGGAAGCACCGTGCTGATATGTAATCACAGCAAACAATTAGTGTGCACCAACACATGCTAGGCTTAGCAATTTGCATGAATTTTCCTGTTTCAATGTTCATAATGGAGCAACACTATGACGCAGGCTCTCACATTATCCCATTTTACAGATGAGGAAACTGCAGCTCAGAAAGGCCACATAACTTGCAGAAACAGTGGCATTGGGGTTTAATCCCAGGTGTTCTGTCTTCTAGGTCTTTAGTTCAGACCAAGCCTCCAAAGCCACACTCTAAGAAAGTTACAAAGACCAATTAGACACAGTCCCTGTTTTGCAAGCAGAATATGCTAGTTGGAGATAAAATCTGAAAGTAAGTCAGAACCAACCAGGGCAGTAGTGGTATGAAGTGTGATGGAGGGTGCAGGAGTGAAAATGGGCGGGCAGAAAAAGATAAACAGCAAGATGTTTAATAACAGTTTTATTGCTAGATGGTGAAAGTATAAATGTTTAATGTTTTTATTTCCTACTTTATCTTATGTTTTCTAATTTTTCCATAATAAACAAGTATTGTTTGTAATAAGTATTGTAATTATTACAAGTATTGTCATAAAGAAAAAATGTATTTATCTCAAGAAATTTTCTCTTGAAAATTTAAAACAGGCTGGGCGCAGTGGCTTGCACCTGTAATCCCAGCACTTTGAGAGGCTGAGAGGGGAGGATTGCTGGAGGCCAGCAGTTCAAAACTAACCTGGTCAACATAGCGATACACAGTCTATACCAAAGGAAAAAGAAATTACCTGGGCATGGTGGTGCATGCCTGTAGTCCCAGCAGCTTGGGATGCTGAGGTGGAGGATTGTTTGAGCCCAGGAATTCAAGGCTGCAGTGAGCCATGATCGCACCACTGCACTCCAGCCTGGGTGACCGAGCAACACCCTGTCTCAAAAAAAAAAAAAAAAAAAAAAAAAAAGAAAAGAAAAAGAAAAAAAAAGGTTTAAAATACATTATTTCCGGTTGGGCACGGTGGCTCATGCCTGTAATCCCAGCACTTTAAGAGGCTGAGGTGGGCGGATCACGAGGTCAGGAGATCAAACCAGCCTGGCCAACAAGGTGAAACCCTGTCTCTACTAACAATACAAAATTTATCTGGGCATGGTAGCAGGCACCTGTAATCCCAGCTACTCAGGAAGCTGAGGCAGGAGAATGGTTTGAACCCAGGAGGCAGAGGTTGCAGTGAGCTGAGATCTTCGCATTGCATTCCAGCCTGGGTGACAGGGTAAGAATCTGTCTCAAATAAATAAATAAATAAAAAGTTTCTAAGGTAAGTGTCTAAGACAAGCTTCTTTCCTATCTTTCCATTTTCCCTCCCTCAAAGTGAACTCTATTACTAGTTTTTGGATAACCTTTCAATGATAGTCCGTGCATAAAAGTCATATACAATTATAGCTATTTTAAAAAAATTTTTAAACCACACTAAATTCAACTTTAACCCAAGGGCTGGCTGCTTAGGAAGAAAATGTATCTTAGGTTACTTTCCAACCACCTCCAGCAAGCAGGGCTAGGACTCTGGTGAGGTGAGCAAGGCACTTGGCTTGGGCATCAAATTTAAGGGAGTGCCAGAAAACTCAGCACTCATGATAAATTATATGTGTGTCTGTGTGTGTATATATATGTGTGTGTATATATATGTGTGTGTATATATGTGTGTGTGTATATACATGTGTGAATATATATGAAACAGAGTTTTGCTCTGTCACCCAGGCTGGAGTGCAGTGGCACGATCTTGGCTCACTGCAACCTCTGCCTCCCAGGCTCACACGATTCTCTTGCCTTAGCTTCCCTCGTAGCTGGGATTATAGGCATGCACCACCACACCCAGCTAATTTTTTTATGTGCATTTTTAGTAGAGATGGGGTTTCGCCATGTTGGCCAGGCTGGTCTTGAACTCCTGACCACAAGTTATCTGCCCACCTCAGCCTCCCAAAGTGCTGGGATTACAGGTGTGAGCCACAGCACCCAGTTCATTAGCTGTTCTTCCTGATCCTCTCCCTCCTCCCCACTCCCCACCTTCTATCAGGCCCCAGCATGTGCTTTTTCCACCACATGTCCATGTGTTCTGATCACTTAGCTCCCACCTATAAGTGAGAACATGCAGTATTTGGTTTTCTGTTCCTGTTAATTTAGCAAGAATAATGACCTTCAGCTCCATCCATGCATTTGCAAAGGACATAATCTTGTTCCTTTTTATGGTTGCATAGTATTCCACTGTGTATATGTACCACATTTTCTTTATCCAGTCTGTCATTGACGGGCATTTAGGTTGATTCCATGTCTTTGCTATTGTGAACAGTGTTGCAATGAGCATATGTGTGCCTGTGTCTTTATGATAGAATGATTTATATTCCTTTGGGTATATATCCAGTAATGAGATTGCTGGGTTGAGTGGTATTTCTGTCTCTGGTCTTTGAAGAATCGCCACACTGCCTTTAACGATGGTTAAAGTAATTTACACTCTCAACAACTGTGTAAAAGGCTACATTTTTCTCCACAAACTCGTCAGCATCTGTTGTTTTTTGACTTTTTAATAACAGGCATTCTGACTGATGTGAGATGGTATCTCATTGTGGTTCTGATTTGCATTTCTCAATCAAAGTTGTTGTTGTTGTTTTAGATGTAGTTTCACTCGTTGCCCAGGCTGGAGTTCAATGACATGATCTCGGCTCACTGCAACCTCTGCCTCCTGGGTTCAAGTGATTCTCCTGCCTCAGCCTCCCCAGTAGCTAGGATTACAGGCATGCACCACCATGCCTGGCTAATTTTGTATTTTTAGTAGAGACGGGGTTTCTCCGTGTTGGTCAGGCTGGTCTCAAACTCCTGACCTCAGGTGATCCGCCCGCCTTGGCCTCCCAAAGTGCTCGTATTACAGGCGTGAGCCACCACACCTGGCCAGTTTTCTTTTTGTTGTTGTTTTGTTTTTCTTTTCTGTGTGGGTTTTTTTTTTTTTCCCCCCCGAGATGGAGTTTTGCTCTGTCTCCCACGCTGGAGTGCAGTGGCGCGATCTCGGCTCACTGCAACCTCCGCCTGCTGAGTTCAAGCAGTTCTGCTGCCTCAGTCTCCTGCGTAGGTTGGACTACAGGCATGTGCCAACACGCCTGACTAATTATTTTTGTATTTTTAGTCGAGATGGGGTTTCACCATTTTGGCCAGGCTGGTTTGAACTCCTAACCTCAGGTGATTCGCCTGCCTCAGCCTCCCAAAATGCTGGGATTACAGGCGTGAGCCACCGTGCTTAGCCCTCATCAAAGTTTTAAACAAAGATAAGACCAGGTTTTTGTTTGTTTGTTTGTTTGTTTGTTTTTAAAAGCAGATGCAGACTCTATAGAGCCTGAAGCTCTTCTGATTGTAGGTGATCAGGCAGTGGCAGGGATGAAGACTTCTTTTAGAAAAAGTTCACAAAATTTCCAGTAAAAATTAGATGGAAGATTTATTTAGAATAAGAAAATAACAAAGTTTAAACATTTAAAGACTGACATATACCACAAACATCATAAAATGTGTTAAACATAATTTTTAAATTAATTGCATGACATGTCTCTATACTACATTTTCCTTTACATTTTTGTAGAAAAATTTTGGAATACCTTTATGAAGTTTCCTTTGTATGTCAGTTGTTAAAAAATGTAGTATGGGGCCAGACACGGTGGCTCACACCTGTAATCCCAGCACTTTGGGAGGCCGAGGTGGGCAGCAGGCCAGTCACTTGAGGCCAGAGTTTGAGACCAGCCTAGCCAACATCTCTACTTAAAATACAAAAATGTAGTCAGGCATGGTGGCACATGGCTGTAACCCCAGTTACACGGGAGGCTGTGGCACAAGAATCATTTGAACCCGTAAAGTGGAGGTTACAGTGAGCTGAGATAGTGCTACTGAGCTCCAGCCTGGATGACACAGCAAGCCTGTTAAAAAAAAAAACCCATATATCAAGCCTGTAATCCCAGCACTTTGGCAGGCCGAGGCGGGTGGATCACGAGGTCAGGAGATCGAGACCATTCTGGCTAACACGGTGAAACCCCATCTCTACTAAAAATGCAGAAAAATTAGCCGGGCGTGGCGGTGGGCACCTGTAGTCCCAGCTACTTGGGAAGCTGAGGCAGGAGAATGGCGTGAACCCGGGAGGCGGAGCTTGCAGTGAGCCGAGATCGGCCACTGCACTCCAGCCTGGGTGACAGAGCGAGACTCCGTCTCAAAAAAAAATAAATAAATAAATACCCCCGTATATATATATATTTTCCTATACTATATATGTATATTCTCTACTATATATCCTATATTCTATATAGTATATATATTTTATATCTAGTATATATAATATATAATCATATATATATATATAGGATTGTGCCAACAAGCACAGAAATCTGATACATTCCACTTTGCATGATCACCATAAAATAAAATGTGACTCTCTATGTGAGCCTCTCCAGAAAGCCTCTTAAGGCACAACAGCTGAATTCATCAGAATGTCAGCAAGAGGGAGTGTTGGCAAGAGACCTAAGCACAGAAATGATATCCCACAACTGTTCAGTAGGCAGGGGGCTCTAGGCCCCGCCACAGTCAGGGCAGTGGGTAATAAGGAAGTGAACATCTGGAAGTGGGGTTGTTCTGCGACTGGCTGGCCTTATACCTTCCTGTCATGCTGCTAGCTGGGGGCACAAGGGGTCACAGAAGCCTCCTGGAAGCCATTCTGACACTATTCCAACATCCATCAATGCCTCAGCTAGACACACAAGTGACTGCAAGCCACCTCTATGCACACCATTAAACTCATCTGTCCCTTGTTTGTCCCTAATTCACCTGCCCCCATCTAGATCCCCAAAATGCCACTAGCCACTCCAACACCATCTTATACAAATGGCCTTAACTGAATACAGCTAAAATACCTTACTTTTGCAAATTCTACAAAACGTGGTTACGTGAATACACAGAAAAGAGGTTGAAGGGCCCTGAAGCGTCAGTAGTTTCACCAGAAATTGGCCTCTGTTATTATTATATATTATTATATATTATTATAAGCCATTATTACCGACTAAGCTGGTCCACAAAAATGGCAAAAAGGTGGTAAAATTTGTAAATTGTCTGTGACTAGCTAATTTTGATAACGAGGTGGGGAGAGAAGCACAGGTACTTTTTTTTTTTTTTTTGGAGTTTGGAAGAAGTTTATTCCAGTTCTAATGGATGGCTTTGAGGGGTTCAAGACTTCAGTGGAAGAAGTCAATGCAGACGTGGTAGAAGCAGCAGCAGGAGAACTAGAATTCTGAGTACAGCTTGAAGCCGTGACTGAATTTCTGCAATGTCATGATAAAACTTGAACAAGTGAGGAGTTGCTTTTCTTTTTTATTTTAAAAAATACACTTTAAGTTCTAGGGTACATGTTCACAACATGCAGATTTGTTATATAGGTATATATGGAGAAGCACAAGTACTTTTAAGGGAAGCGATTTGGAGTTTTCTCTAAGGCACTGGCTTTTATATCCATGGTGATGGTGGTGGTGGTGGTGGTGATGGCGGTCATAACGGTGATACTGTTTCACTGCAGAGTGCTGATATAGTTTGGATGTTGTCCCTGCTAAATCTCATGCTGAATTGTAATCCCTAATGTTGGAGGTGGGTCTTGGTGAGAGGTGATTGGATTATGGGGGCGGATTTCTCATAACCGGTTTAGTGCTCTTCCTTTGGTGCTGTCCTCACAATAGGGAGCGAGTTCTCGCAAGGTCTGGGTGTTTAAAAGTGTATGGCGTCTCCCCCCACCCTTGCTCCGTCTCTTGCCTGTGACCTGCTGGCTCCCCATTCACCTTCTGCCATGACTGTAAGCTTCCTGAGGACTCCCCAGAGGCCAAGCAGATGCCAGTGCTATGCTTCCTGTGCAGCCTGCAGAACTGTGATCCAAATCAACCTCTTTTCTTTATAAATTATCCAGTCTCAGATATTTATAGCAGTGGACGAACAGCGTAAGAAAAGCACTTTGCTCAAACAAAATCCTAGGGAATCTCCACGTGCAAAACAGGTAAAAGTATGGCTCTCAGCTAAATTTGGAGCAGAGGGCCTGGAGCTCACATTAGCCCAAGGGGTTCCTAGGGAAGCTCTGCAGAAAACACTGTCTTAAGGGGGCTAGAGGAGAGGAGGATGGACACACGGTCGGTGTCAGATTATGTTGGGGTGAGGAGTTCGGAACATACTTGGTAGGTGGATATAGTTGGCATCAAAGATTTCTCTATCAGAGCTGCACCAGAGGACTGGAGGTGGGTCACACTAGGCAGGCAACAGCGATCTGGAAAAGGAAGGAGTGGACAGGAAGGCATTATAATGAAAGGAAGAATGGGCACAGAAATAATACCAAGTGGCCAAGTGTAGCGAATGAGAGGACAGAAGTCAAATGCTGTAATGAATCCCGTAAGAACAATGTTGAGTGCTACATTGCTTTAAAAAAATTCTTATTATGTTTTAAATTGTGGCAAAATATACATAACATTTATTTACAACTGCTTTTTACATTTTGCTGTTTTACAAAATGGAAAGATATTTGCACTAGATAAAGAATTCAATCTGCAATGAAAAGTAAGTTTCCCTCCCACTTCATATGCCTTAGCTCCTCAGAGGCACCCCTGCTAACTGGGTTTATGTATTATTATTATTATTATTGAAACAGGTTTCTCAGAAAAAACCTGTCACCCAGGCTGGAGTGCAGTGGTGCGATCATGGCTCACTGCAGCCTCATCCTCCTGGGCTGAGGTAATCCTCTCACCTCAGCTTCCTTAGTAGCTGGAACTATAGGTGTGCATCACCACGCCCAGCTATTTTTTTCTGTTTTTATTGTAGAGACAGAGTTTCACCATGTTGCCCAGGCTGGTCTCAAACTCCTGGGCTCAAGTGATCCACCCGTCTTGGCCTCCCAAAGTGCTGAGATTACAGGTGCGAGCCACTGCTCCCAGCTATTTCTTTTTCCACATAACTATTCTGTACTTTGTTGGTTTTGTTTGTTTGTTTCCCTTTGAACAAACCAGCCAGAGTAACTTGCATGTGACTGGAAGGAAGGTAGACAGGGAGAAAATAGCCAGGCTGTAGAGTTAGGCCTGGAGCCAAATCCTGGCTCTGTTACCAATTCACTGATAACCTTGGGCACATTTCTTGAGCTCTTGGCGGCTCAATGTATTCTTTCTTTCAAAATTATTATAATAACGTCTTCCTGTTAGGACACACTGGGCTGCAAGGAGCAGTAAACTCAACTCCAGCTGGCTGAAATCTAAGGTTGTGTTTTTCATCCCACACAATAGGAGGTTTAGCCACAGTGCATCTTTGCTGTCAACGGGGTTGAGATGGTATCACCACCCATGGCGGGGTGCTTGGGAACAGGGGTGTAGAACTTTCGGTTGTCACAATTCCAAGGGCTGCTGGCAGCATTCTGAGGATGGGGATCATGGATGTTGGCGATCTTAGAATGTTTGTAGCAGCCCACCACATCAAGGAACTGTTCTGCTGAAAATGCCGATAGCCGGCTCATTGAGAAGCATCGATCCAGCCATTCAATCACATGACCAGGCCAAGGACCTCTGTTCTTCTCTCTTCCATTTCTCATGCTCATGGCTTCACCTCTGATGGTAGCAGGGTGGCTGCGACCATTCAGGGTGATGCAACAATGTCCAGGGAACAAGAGAGGCCGTATCTTTTACTTTCTCTTGAGAAAAAAGGAAACTTCCCTCCGGAGATTCCTCGAAGGCTCCCGCTACCACATCTTACTTGCTCCTTCCTGAACTCGTCCTAGGCTGGTCTTAGGTCACACGGACACCATTCTGGAGCAGGGTGGGGTCAGCTTCCCCTGAGCCAGGGGCTTTGTGTGGGACAATGGGGATACCCGTTAGGGCAGGTCAGCCAGGCTGCCTGCCCCACCACCTCACTAGGTTCCTATAAGGATTACAGAAGACATGGTCTGTGTCATACAGTGAGAACGCAAAGTTCTTCCCTCAAAGAAAACTGCCAAATGCGGTCATTTCCCCAACTTTTTAGTTCCGCCTCACATAGAAAAATGGGCAGGCTCTGTGGACAGGGAAGCTGAGAAGGCGAACAAAGGGCGTTCCTCCCAGAAGCTGAAAGAGGCTGGGGACAGGACCTGCTCCTGGTGATGATGTGGAAGTGGGAGGTCGCCATCAGTCCTGGACTCCCAACAGTTTTTTCTGTTCTTCAGTTAGAATCCTGTCGCATGTATCAAGAGCTGACATTTCCACATACTTGTGTTTATCATGATGCATATTTATAGTCATCCAAAATTAAATTTTAGAAAACTATGAAATACAAGTGAAATGACTTAAAAGGGGTGTAAGATCTATATGAGAATAAAAACTTGACACTAAAACTTGAAGAATTAATAGAAAGAAAGTCAACTATCTTCTAGTGGTCCCTTTAGAATTTAAAGGGTTTTTTATCTTTAATTTTTATTTGGTGGAAATATTCTAAGAATTTTATTACTAAAAACAGCATGTAAAATAAATGATTACACAACTAACGGAATCATATAAATAGAAGCAAAACTGAGTTAAAACTGATTCTTTAGAAGCAGAATCCATTTAGGGTTCTTCTTCTAAAATATGAAGGATGATTCTTCAACTTTCTTCAGTAACCTTAACAAATTTGTATCGCTTGTACATTAACAATAATTGCAGAATTTAAAGTTTACATTATTGTGACTTTCAGAAACATTTTGGGTTTCATCCTCAGGCCAGTCAGTTCCGACCTACAAGTTACACTGAGACAAGATTATGCAAATCATGTTAAAGTCTTAAACAAGTAAGCATAAGTAAAGCACATTGACATGGAGAAGCCAAAGAGATTAAGAATTTTAAAAACACATAAAAAGCCTTAAATCTTTCCTATTTACTCCTCATCCCCTTGGTTGTAAGAAGGTGGGATGGCCCCTTTGAACTGGGTACTTTTTTTTTTTTTCAAATCAAAAGCAACATGACCTGTCTCAAGTGGAATTCCAGAGAGGGCTGCAATGGGGCTCAGGCGGTGGACTTGCCAGTGTGCTTCAGCTCAACTCCTGGCTCAGCAGTTTGCTACCTGGGTAACAAGAGCTATCATTTAATCTCTCTCAAACCTCCAAGACCTGTTGTTGGGTATAATCATCATCCTCATCCCATAGGGCTGTGTGAGGACGACAAATGATGTAAGCAGTGTTTAGTACGCGGTGACCAGTAGGTGTCAGCTGTACTAGATGTCATTCTAGTCCTGGCTCTTCTGGATTGGCTAAATGGCTTTGGTTAAACACATTATTTAAATCTCTCTGGCTTTATTTTCTGAGCCCTTACGGTTCCTCAATTCTATTAGAAGGCACTCATATGAGAAAACAGATGATCCAGGCAAGCAGGGTCATGTTTTTTTTTTTTTTTCAAATTCATTGCAAGTTTATTCCCTTGCCATATTTCAGTTTCCGTTGATAAATGGGGCCTAAGGTGCTATAGAACTTGATCCCTTCAAGTTATAAGGCATTTTTCTTGAAAGTTTCCACTGCTGCAGTTAAGCCCCTGAAAAATCACTGTGGCTTTAGCTTAAGCAAGCTAATCTCTTTCAAAAAGCCAAAGAAGAGTTAGGAAAGTTATTTCTAAAATGCTTTTGCTCTTTTGAAATACTTAAAATTTTTAAATATTAAAAAAATACTTTGGCATATTATATATAGTGTAGAAGATGAAAAGCTTTTCCTCTACCTTTTTAGGTTCTGTGACTGGGCCTGAGAATTAAACTCACAAAGGCAGCTAAACAGGAGAAAAGCATACAAATATTACTTAATCTGAATATTTCTATGTGTACACAATGCCCTTCCTATGTAAGAAATAGAAACCCAAAGAAGTGGATAGGTCTGAGAGTTTACACACCCTTTTAACAAAGAATGGTAAATTGTGGAGATGTAATAAAACAAAGGAAAAAGGGGTTTGAGCTGGGGTCAGTAAACTGTCAGAAAGTAACTAGGAAATATATGGAGGAAACTAATGAAAGATAAACGTTAATTTAGTAGGTTTGTTTGCACAGATTCATCTCTGCATTGACTTCCCATCTCTAATGATAAGAATACTCTCCTCTTCTTGGTGCAAGGAAGGCATCTTTCTTATGGAATATTTACGTCCTGCTTTTAGGTAGAAAGGGGAAGTTTGAGAGGTCTTCCAGCATCTTCTCAATTGCTTCCAGCTCAAAATAATCAACATGCTAAAATGGCATATTTTGGGGTCGCATGTTCTGATCCCCTTCAATTCCCTATCTGAAACTTCACAGGAAGCATCACATATTAAAAGCTGACTTGGTGGATGTGAAGAGAAAAATTGAATCAGTAGCTGAGTGGTAAGAGATTTGCAAAAGGAGAGAAGAAGATGGATTAGAACAAGAATAAACAAACAGAACAACAACAACATCTAAACATACTTCTTATTATACCATTAAACCAGTCTCCCAATCCTGGGAATAGGCCAGTCCAATCAAATGGTTGAGCCTCATTGATCTGGTAAAGTGTTAACTTCCTGTTTTTAAAGGTACGAATTGGACACCACTTATCCTATCTGATTCATACAGAAGCAGAATTTTTCACCAATGACTGTGCAAGCTCCTCCTTGTTGGGCAGTCAGTGTATCCAGGGCACAACTATTTTGGAGTACGACAGTCGCTAAACTATTCATTTCTGACTGGAATACTTCCAGTGTTTGCACGGTAGTATTGAACTCTGGTTCTATTACCATGGGAAGATTTAGGATCACCTTTTCCAAACCATAAATTCTAAAACTTGGAAATAAGGTCCTCAACATTTAAAAGAACTTGGAGTGAGGATATAGTGGGTATTCTATAACATCTCATCTGGTATGTTTATGTGACACTACTATATGGACGAAGGAGTTCGAGTTTGTGATGTGGCTAGCATTCAAGGTAGAGTACATGGTGATGGAAAGTCCCAGATATCTGAGTCCACGCTGTCCTGACCTTTTAAGTGAAAACCCTTTACATGCCTTGTTGCCACATAAAATAAAAAGAGAGAAAAAGACCAGTGCTGTTCATGGTCAAAGTCGGAGTGGAATCTGCAATTCTCCAGATCTAATGTGTTCCACGACCCTTGTCATTGGTCATACTGGGATCTGCACACCTCCATGTGCCCCTGGAAGAGCAGAACTGGTTGCCATTTATCTAATACAGGAGGCCTGCAATCTGGGTCTGGAAGTTCTAAGGCCTGGTTTTGTTACTTGGCCAAGTTATTCCAGGTTTTCGGTCTACTCACTCATAATTTTTGGCGTCGAGCATCCGAACTGGGGAGCACCTGAACTATCTCTGGTTGTGCAAGCGTGGCCTGGGAAACAGCTGAAACATTTGATAATTTGGCAAAGATTTGTGCTTAAAAGGCAGTGCAGGAACCACTTATGACTTCCATGAGGGGTTTGAGAACGCTACCTATGGAATCTGACTATAGGGTTTGAGTATAACACTACCTTGGTGTATCACCTAGGAAGGGTCCAGGACCATTTCTGTTTTCAATGCAAAGGGGAAAATTCCTTTCCAATGACTTCACCTGAATTGTTTGACATTTCCCAGCCCAGACCCCAAACTGGTGATCAGATGATCCCAGCCCCAGCCTTCAAACCACCACAAATAGAGAAGAGACAAGCTATTCCTGAGAGAGCCCTGCCCAATCTACAGATTAATAAAGAGAATAAATTTGTTATTTTTAAAAACAGCCCTGTTTGGGGTGGTTTGTTATGCAGCAATAGGTAACATGAACAAACGGTAAAGCTTGGAGCCTCTGAATGCCTGGAGTAAATCTTTTAGCAGTGGAGGCACATGATGTTTGAAGTAGGACTGAACACACGTCAGTGGCGGTAGACTGCACAGTCTAAATAAGAAGTTATTTCGCAAGTTACATCATTTAACTATTAACTTCAGGGCTTTGCATCTCAGAGTAGAGAAGACCTGGGCCCTGTCCCCAGGAGAAAGCTTAGGCGACAGTGAGCTTGGGAGAGCAGTCCATCCCCACCACCCACTGTGCCAGAGTGGAGGAGTGGTGTGGGAGCCAGAGATCACCCATTGTTTCTGTACCTTTCGGGAGGCAAGGGGGAGGATCCCAAAGTCCTCATGGGCCCCAAGGTGGGTGCACACCGTTTCTGCTTCTGAAGTCCTTCTTTGGCTTCTGAGAACAACCCTCTCCCATTCCCTCCAACCCTTCTGGCTGTTCATTCTCTATCCCCTTTGCAGGCTCATCCTCCTCCCCCTGACCTGGAAACATCAGGGCTGCTCAAAGCTCAGTCCTGGACCCTCGTCCCTTCTTAGCTATAGACCTACTGTGGTATGATAAAAATAGACATTTGGTTCCTGGAATAGAAAGGCTAAAACTCTTGGAATTTTCTGATAGGACATTTGTTATTATTTACACTGTTAGCGTTATTTTATTGTAACATAATTGTTTCTTATAAAGAGACCCTTTTCATCACACCTGAATTTATGCTAATGAGATGACTTAGAGTGGGCTCCCCAGAGAGCCTCCAGATGGGCTGGGCAGTGGAAACACCAAGTCATTAGAGGACTGGAACTTTTAACTCCACCCACTGACCTCCAGAAAGGGGCAAGGGCTGGAGACTGAGCTCCAGAGGTCTTGAAGAGCAAGGCTGGTGGGGCTTCTGGGTGGGGAGCATGTGGAGACCCTGGAGGCTGCTGCACCCAGAGGGGTCCTGGAAGTCCCATGCCCATCCCACGCTCTGTCTTCTGTCTCTTCCCTTTGCCACTTCCTGAGTTTTCTTCTTTATAATAAACTCGTGAACTCAAGCAAAGTGTTTTCCTGAGTTCCACGAGACATCTGGAAGCTGGAGATGGGTTGTGGGAACACTAATTTGTAGCTGGCGGGGCAGAAATGCAGGCAGCCTGGGCACCCCATTTGCAAGTGGCTTCTGAAGTGGGGGCAGTGCTGTGGGACTGAGCCTCTAAACTGTGGAGACAGAGAGTAGCTCCAGGTAGATAATGTCAGAGTTGAATTGTTGGACACCCTGTTGGAGAACGGGTGTTAGATACCACTTGGTGTTGGAAAGACCCAGAGAAGTTCAACCTGGTCAAAACCGAATTCATGACCTTGCCCACCCTCTATTGCTCTTCTGGGGATCCCTGCCACAGTGACTGCTCCTGTCTCTACCCAACAGCTCAAGTCCAAATCCTAAGGCACCTCCCTCCCCCCACCTCCCACCTCCCCCCACTTGGGGCCATAAGTGTGCTACATTGGTTTTCACTCCTAAATAGCTCTCAGATCTGTCCACCCCACAACAGCCATCTCTTAAGTATGATCACCCTTCACTGCAACAATGGCAACAGCCTCCTATGGGGCTCACTCCATTGTTTCTGTTCCCAGTAATTTGCTCTTTGTCCTGTATCCACAATGATCTTTTCAAAATTTAAATCTGGTTAGTCACATTCATGACTCAAAACCTTTTGAATGCCTCTCACTGCTCAAGGTTGAGTGGCTGTCCCCTCCCATCCTCAGCTCTGCCAGCTCCTCCCTGCTCTCTGCCTTCAGGCCACCCTGGCCTTCTTCCAGTCCAGCCCCCTGACACTCCCTCCAACACAGAGCCTCTGCTGGCCCAGCGTGTTCTTCCTGCAGTCCGAGCTGTTCCTTCCACCTCACCTTCCTCACAGGCCTCCCTGGCCTCCTGACCAGGTCAGATCCCACCTTCTCAGCATTGGCCAGAGGGGCTGAGTTTGTATAGTGTTGGCCCCCTCGATGCACTGAGAGCTCCCTGGCGGTGGGACCTCTAGCATTTCCACCGCACAGAAGAGGGTGGGCTGGGGCTGGGACCAGTGCACCTGCATGACCCTGAGAGTGATGCCTCCTTAAATTCTATGCCCCAGCACCTCCCGCACCTCCTTCCTGTCCTGGAGTGAACATGTGCCCTAATGAGGGTTGTAGCCCAAAGAGTCACCGCCACCACCTCAAAATCTCTTTTAAGTCTTATTTTATCTTTAAAATAGCTTGTGAATTTTGTATTCAAGTCCATAATATCACAATGTTTGTTTAAGTGTAAAAGCAATATCCTCCTCCAAATCAGAGTTGCTGCAGGAAGACAGGCTATGTGTGCCTGGGGCCTCTTGACCACGCCCCAGGGCATGAGGTGCCACGCCCATGTCGAGACACAATCATGGAATTCCACACTGGGCATAAAACGACCAGCAAGAGTCCAGCAAAGGGACTGACAGGGCCCCCTTTACAGGACACCACTCCCAGCCCGAGATTAGAAGCGATGGGGGAAATGTTTCCTCTAAGCTGCCTGGGTTCAAATCTCATGAGAGCCACCATGGGGGGGCCTTGGTGATGAGAAACCTTTCTGCAGTGTTGTGTCCTATATGTAGTCAGGAATTATGTGATTCCTATTTCATGGATGGGGCATCCTGTAGCTACTCAATCAATCAATGTTAGCTCTTAACACGCTTCTCAGCCTCCACTCACCATCTCTTTTACCTGCCCTCTGCTAACATGGCTAAAGTCCTGGCCCCTTTCAATTCTGCCAAACCACGACACGTTTTATTTATGAAGCCTCAATTAATTACATTTCTTAATTAGTGGTTCTGTTTCTAGAATCCCTTTCTATGTAAGTAACTGTATACACATCCACATAGATTTAAACAGTCCCCAGAGCCCAGCATAAGCATCCCCTTGTTAGAAATACTTCCAGGCCCCAGCCCAAGCCCACTGAGTCACAAACGCTAGGGAGCTGGGAGCAGTGGGACGTGCCTGTAATCCCAGCTGCCTTAGAGGTTGAGGCGGGAGGATGCTTGAGGCCGGTAATTTGAGACCAAACTAGGCAGCATAGCAAGACCCCTATCTCGAAAAAGTTAGAAAGAAGGAAACTCTGGAATTGGGGCCCTGTGATGTGCCAACAAGCCCCCGAGTGATGTCGATGCATGCTGAAGTGAGAATCACTGACTTAGATGGCCCTCAGGGTGGCCTTAAAACTAAAACAAGAAAAACACCACTTTTAGAAGTTCCACCAACCCCCGGGTCCCCCCACCCCTCCCCGGCCCCAGGTTCGGGCCTTGGTCCCTGGCAAGGCCGAATGGCAGGGCGGTAACAGCGCAGTCCGGCCCGGGCCTGGCCCCCACTCCGGGTGGGCGGGGAGGGTGCGTAGGGCGCCGGCGTCCGGTCGCGGTGGGAGGTGGTGCGTGCGGTGTGGGCGCCGGCCCCACGGGGCTCCCTCTCCTCCCTCCCTGCAGGGACCCGGGGCGCGGACTCGCGGGCGCGGCGGGCGGGACAGGGGGAGGGGCGGGACGTGCTCCCGGGCCCGGCGCGAATGGCCTCCGGCCGCTCTCGGCTGCTGGCCATGGCCGCTCCCCCGCGCGTCCCCGCAAGGTCCCCGCCCCAGTCTGGCCGCAGCCCACCCCGCGCCGCCCCTGGGCGGATGGGGGCGGCGGCTCCTGCCTCCCGGCTTTCGGAAGCGCAGAGCCGAGCGCGCCTGATCGAGTCAGGCTTCCGAGTGGGATTGGAACCCGGGGCACCCTGAAGTTTGGGGAAGGCAGGGGCAGAAGGGAAGGGATGCGCTCCCTGCTTTCCGGGGCGCGGAATGGGCCTCCTTCAAGCCTCTGCGTGGGCAAGTTTTCCCCAGTTGCGCGCTGCAGCGGGGACTCGCCAGGCCCGTGAGACAGCCCAGAGGAGAGCGCTCAGTGACCCTCCGGGGGGCAGACACGTCAGGTCACGTTCATGGGCAGGAAGACTTTGTGCACGTGGGGGTCTCTGAAGGTTGAGCGCGACCTCTACAGCCCCACTTCGAGGCACCCCGGCGGCGGAATAGACGCTAGCCCGGCCGGGGGCGCGGGTGAGGGCCGCAGGGAGCCCGCGAACGACGGAAAGTCGCCCCCCACACTGCACCCGAGCCCTGGGGAACTCGCTTCCAGGTGTCCCAGCGGCCGCGCCTCCCCGCCCCCGGCCCTCCCCCGTCGCGGGCAGGTTCAACCAGGAGGCGGCGTGGCCCCGGAGCCGGCCCCAGGCCCGCATCCTCCTCCCACTTCGCCCTGCCGCAGCTAAAAGCCGGAGGCTCCACAGTGGAACTAACTGCGTTGTCTTGTCGAGCCTGGGGCGACTGGCCTCGGGGAGGGCGAGCCTGAACTGCAGCCCTGCGCTCCTTCCACGCCCGAGGAGTTAGTTACGTCTCCAGAGGGGCGAACGGCGTCATGGAGCCCACAGGGGCGCGGTTAAGTTTGGAGGCGCCGGGACCAGCGCCCTTCGGAGAGCCCCCGCTGGTCGAGGAACTGTCCGTCCCGGGGGTCCTCTGCGTGCAGGGTGGCGGCGACGGCGGTGGCACTTCGGAGACCCCGAGTCCTGACGCTCAGCTAGGGGATAGGCCCCTGTCCCCGAAGGAAGAGGCCGCCCTCCAGGAGCAGGAGGAGCTGCTGCAATGCCGCCGCCGCTGCCGCGCGCGCTCCTTCTCCCTGCCCGCCGACCCCATCCTGCAGGCGGCCAAGTTCCTGCAGCAGCAGCAGCAACAGGCAGTGGTGCTGGGCGGCGAGGGGGCGGAGGACGCGCCGCTCGGCCGGGGCGGCTGCTGCGCCAAGTGCAAGAAGCGGGTGCAGTTCGCGGACACGCTGGGGCTGACCCTGGCCAGCGTGAAGCACTTCAGCGAGGCGGAGGAGCCGCAGGTGCCGTCCGCAGTGCTCTCGCGCCTCCGAAGCTTCCCTATGCGTGCTGAGGACCTGGAACTGCTGGCCGCCGCGGCAGCGGCCGCGCCCCTCTCAGCGCAGCCTTCCCGGCTCCGACCGCTCTTCCAGCTCCCGGGGCCGAGCGCCGCGGCCGAGCGCCTGCAGCGGCAGCGCGTGTGCCTGGAGCGCGTGCAGTGCTCGACGGCCTCGGGCGCGGAGGTGAAGGGCTCCGGCCGCGTGCTCAGCTGCCCTGGGCCCAGGGCCGTGACCGTGCGCTACACCTTTACCGAGTGGCGCTCCTTCCTGGACGTGCCAGCTGAGCTGCAGCCCGAGCCGCTGGAGCCACAGCCGCCAGAGGCGCAGTCGGGGGCCTCCGAGCCAGGTTCCGGGGATGCCAAGAAAGAGCCAGGCGCCGAGTGCTTCCACTTCTCGCTGTGCCTGCCCCCGGGCCTGCAGCCTGAGGACGAAGAGCAAGCTGACGCGCGCGGCGTCGCGGTCCACTTCGCTGTCTGCTACCGCTGTGCGCAGGGCGAGTATTGGGACAACAACGCGGGTGCCAACTACACGCTGCGCTACGCGCGCCCTGCGGACGCGCTCTGAGCCTGGAGAGCTTGGAAGAGCCGTGGGGCGGGGTTGATTAGCACGTGGAGCTCGGGCTGCCGCCCCAAGGGACTTGCTGCGACGCTTTGCTGGGCCTGGCGAATCTGGCGGGAGGGGCGCGTGGAGGAAAAGGAGGGAGACGTTGAACCGTCTACTCGCACCCCAGCAGAGAAGTGAGCGAGCTTAGAGAGCCCGGGCAAAGCTCCGAAAGCCTCTGGCCCCCGTCTTCTCGGCCTTTGGACCTTCCTACAGGGCCTCTAGGATTCCCAGACTGCGTCAGAATAGGAAGAAACTTCCAAGGCCCGGAGCAGCTGCCTCCAAGAAAAAGGCTCCTGACTCCCGGGCATGGTTCTAAGGCCTTGGGATTGGTGTTTAACTCTATCATATTTTAGCCCTTGTAGCTTGCTGGAGACCCCTAGGGAAAGAACAAAGGTCCTGCCACCGTGCACCAAAGGAAGGTGCCCCGGGCTGTGGGTGGACGCGTGGGACCTTTACATCCCAACCTATTTCTCAGAGAAAACCCGGTCGCGGCTGGGTCAGGCCACCCTTTTCTTTTGACTGAGATGTGGGAAATGTTTGCCCAGACTTGACATTGTTTATTTGTGCGATTGTGTACAAATATCCTTTAAAAAAGTAAAGGCCACTTGCACCCCGTTTTACGCTGTGCTCTGTATTTTGGCTTTCGTGCCTTTGGGGAGGCATTGGCAGTCAGCCAGTCTTTGTCAGCTGATGATGTGTGCCCTTTAACAGTTGTTAAACAACAGCCTACAAATTCCTCTCCTTCAGTCCTCCCTCTTTACTGCGAAAGGGCCCAAACTTCCCATGTGCTTTGAAATGTTCTGTAGAAAGTGTTCTGACCCTCTCCGAATTAAGACGTTTGGTGAATTGAAATGCCAGAGTCCTCGGGCAGGCCTTGGCTGTGATCTGCGAGAGCCGGGCACGCACGCCCCAGCGCCCTTTGTGTAGACAGACCACACTGTTGTGAGACTGGCCGGGCCATGAGCAGTCAGAGAAGTTGGGCCCTTTTAGTCGCTGGACTTCGAGCGCAGGGGATGGGGGATGGAAAGGTGGCTTTCTGTTCCTCTCAGAGCCACAGTGGGGAATGGTGACTTGATGGAAGAGGAAAAGCATGCCCAGCGAGTCCGTGCTGCGCAGACGCAGATGGCCACCTCTGCAGGCCTGTGGGGTGGGGTATGGACGACCTTGGTCGCTGTGCTGGCTGTGGATGCAAGATGATGTGGCCGTCTGTGCACAGGCGGGCAGGAGGGCGTCCCGAGTAAGGTCTGTCACCCCTCGACTCTGCCTCAGTGATTTCCCTTTTTTTTATTCTTCCCATTTTCCAGCACATGGCGAGTACAATCAGTGGTTTTAGGGATGGTAGTCTCTAAGGAGGGACAGTTTCACTGTTGCTTGATAGAACAAGGCTGGGCATGCATACTATAGCCCATGGGCCAAATCTGGCACATCGCCTGTTCTTGTAAGGCCTGCGACCTAAGAATAGTTTTCACGTTTTGATTTTTTATTTTATTTTATTATTATTTTTTGAGACGGAGTTCCACTCTTGTCGCCCAGGCTGGAGTGCAATAGTGCAATCTTGGCTCGTTGCAACCTCCGCCCCCCAGGTTCAAGCGATTCTCCTGCCTCAACCTCCAGAGTAGCTGGGATTATAGGCATCTGCCACCATACCTGGCTAATTTTTGTCTTTTTGGTAGAGACAGGATTTCACCATGTTGGCCAGGCTAGTCTTGAACACCTGACCTCAGGTGATCCACCCGCCTTGGCCTCCCAAAGTGCTAGGATTATAGGCATGAGCCACTTCACCCGGCCTTACATTTTTAAATTGTTGAAAAAAATTCCAAAGAAAGTACTATTTGGTGGTACATGAGAATTATATAAAATACATATTTCAGTGTTCACAAATCAGGTTTTACTGGAACACAGCCGTACACACTCGTTTCTGTCTTCTCTGTGCTGCTTCCATGCTGCCACAGCACAGTGGAGTAGACACAGCAGAGACCAGATGGCAAAGTGGAAAATATTTGCTGTCTAGCCCTTTCACAGAAGCCTTGCCAAGCCCTGCTCTAGAGAAGTAGTGGTTTTTAAACACTACATGCTGAGAATTATAGTTAATAAAGCATTTAGACTTTTAATGAGCTTTTGCCACTTGAAATAAACCCCCTTTGGGTAAAGGCAAAACTTTATATGACTCAGTAATCTTGTTTAGAATAAACACGAAAATGTGAAAAGTGCGGTTATTATTGTGTCGGATAGGGGAATCTGCCTGTTGCCTTCTTTCACCTAAAAAAAATAATAACACATCAGTGCAATTGATTGAATTAGCACTGTTTGAAACAGCACCTGTTTGAATTAGCTTCAAACTACAAAACTGCCAGGTATTTCTGTGCTTCAAAATGTGGCATCTTACACAATAGACGTATTTAGTTTGAACTTCGGGTTGGAGATATCCATTTGACTATGGCGGTGTTTCCAAAGGAAACGGATCATAGGAAAAAAATAATTTATTGATAGCAAGCCATCAGGAGTTAACAAATTACAATTTAGACTTTTAAAAATGGTCAATGGTCACATCGATGAAATAATAAATACTTAATTCATATATGCTTATAAAAACTTTATGACTAAAAATAAATGACAAAATGACACAATTTTTATGTTACTAAATATAAAAGCAATCAAGCCTTCTCATGCATCATTAGGTAATCTTGATCTGGTATACCATTTCTTAAAAGTACATTAGTGCATAACCGTATTTTTCCCATGTATTTATAAATACATAAAATTTTAAGATATTGACAGTATACATACGCTATAACATTGTTTGAAAATGCTTGTTTATGTGGCAATAAAGCAACATTTTGGATTGTTTTGGATTACTTTAAATGAGGAGCCCAATATAATGATCCAGAGATCTTCTTGTCTAGTATCCTTTAAAATGGTAACCCATTGAATCTAGAATCAAACAGAGAGAAATAGATTTTTAGTGTTATGTCCAGAAGACTTTCTATTCTGTCATAACACCATTACTGATTTTCAGAACTATACTTTAAAGTTCAAATGATTCATTTCAAAAGGAATTATTTCATAATATAATGAGCATCCAGTATGGCTGCTAGGAAAGGAAACCTAGTTTTGCTCTCTTCCCAGTCTCAGAGTAGTACTAACTCTTCAAATGCTCATAATTTGGTAAAATATTTTAAACAGCCCAGTATTTCACCAATGCGTGCAGCCTTTCCAAAGCATTAGCACTGGCAAACTTTTGAATGTCAATTTTATTCTATAAAAGTGCCAGCTTCTCATTGTAGACTAATAGCAAACATTACGCAGTGAAATGTAATGGTAATAAAAATAGGTTTTCTTTGTTTTTGAAAAGTTATTTCAAAGGAAAGGGCAATATGACCAGAGTCAGGAAGTATTTAAGAGTGCATTTCCTGAAAGGAACACACACACACACACATACACCCCCCACACACACCACAAACAAAATTCTTGCCGTGCAGCCAGTGCTTTTCTGCAGCAATATTTGCTTCAATTTGAGTAAGTGAAGGTCATTCTCCTTAGAAATGCAGTAACTTTAACATGTTACCTAGCTCTAGTGATAAAAGCTAAGTTCTCAGCTGAGTTAATGACCCTGTCCTCCACCAGAGAAGGAGTCTAGTTTCTTCCTTATTGGCAGCGTGTCCATGGATCACTGGGTGAGGGAATGTTGGATGAATTGTGTCCCGATCTCGAGCTTCAGAAGCATGGGCTGAGACTGTGGCAGTTTGTATGAAACAATATTCTACCTGAGAACTTTTCGGTTTATGGAGCAAGGTGGTCAGCCAGTTCCAAGACCTAACTAGAGAGGCTAGGATCCTGCTCCAGGAAGTGTACTGTGGACTCTGGAAGCCCACTGAGCTCTGGGGACACCAGAAGTCTCTGTCCAGGACAGCAAGAGCCGGCAGCTCAGGCAGCCTTTCAGGAGCAACTGGGAATAGGGGTAGTTGCTGTTATCCACAAACCTCAGCTCTAGGGGCAGGGGATCTTCTCCTCTCAGGTGTGCAGTGGGCTTTCCATTCTGACCATCCCCTCACGCAGCGTCCTTTTTTCTGCCTTGACCCAGGGTGAGGGCTTCCCTGCAACGCTGTGGCTCTTGAGCCTGTCCACAAGGAGTCCGCCCACAGTGAAGCCCAGCCTTCCTGCTCAGTTCATTTTAGGAGCGTTAGTGTCGGACTCTTCATACCTCATTTCACAGGTTTCCGTATTTCAGCTTTCTAGCACAACGCTTTCTATTGTAGCAGGCTGAGATCTTTCATTCCCCGACTCAGTTGCATGTTTCTTTGGAGTGTTGTGGCTTGGAGCTTTGTGGGACAGAGTGATTGGTGCCACGTGTTCTTTGTCAGGAGTGTAAGGGACAGCCCTAGGGAGGAAATGTGATTTTTGTGTCTGTGTGTGTGGCATCATGAAACGAAATCAAACTTGCATTTTTGGTTCACACAATAGGACCCAGGTTTGGAGATTAAAAGACTATGCTGTGACTTGTGGAAACTGACCTGGCAACACGGATTGTGAGCTATTTGCAGTCCAGCGTTTGTCCAGCCAGTCCCCAAGATGCGGGACCCGATGGGCTTCTGGAATCGGGGATGTGCTGCCTGAAGTCACTAAGGCAAGAGGCTGGGAACAGCTGACACCCTGGGCTCATTGCAGTGTCCCGGCCTCCCCCCCTACACAGTGGTTCTGGCTGTCTTGTGTGTAAGTGGGCAGGTGCTTGGAAACCCGGGAAACACTTTTTTGCTTCCAGACCACAAAATAGACACATTCCACCTTGTGATCTGTTGTGTTCCTCTTTGGACTCCCTTTAGCTGATCAGGGAGGTGCCATCAGAACGCAGCCGTCACTGATCCTTAAATCCTCCAAGGTCTGGTTGTTAGAGGGCTAAATACCGTAACTTCAGGCGCATTCAGATTTCAACTCTTTTGAATCTTTTTGGTAGACATTGCATTTGCTTTTTGTGAAGTCTAGTTCTTTGACTTTGGTAGACTGTGAACAGGAAAATTTTGGAAAGAACAGAGGCACATGTCAGCTAAATGAAGATGTTTGAGATGGCAAAGATCAAGGGCTTCCTTTTAAGATTTGCTGGTGAGATTTTCCTACTGAGTTGGGTACTAGAAGAATCAAATAGGTGAGATCAATGGAGGAGTAAAAGGCTATTTAACTAAGTCATGAGTTCAGAGCAAGTCCAACCAGAATCTCCACATTTATACAAACCACACAAACTTTTCTGGTAAGGTCACATTTTCAAGTGACTTATAAGACATCTAAGGAGATTGGGCTGGTATAATTTCTGTGATTGTAGTTCTTCCTCCCATTCTCATCGCTGTCATTGGTCAGGTCCTGTTCTTTGAAACTTGTTACCTAAGGTCATTTCCCATAGAGTCAACAGCATCCTAACATAGCTGGAAATAGGAAATTCGGTCTGAAAATCTGGATGGAATTAGGAGTGGGGCAGACAGATTTCATGAACTAAGCTTGAAACATTTCATCCAAGTTGAAAATTTCATGAGCACATCCTGCAGATGATTTTTCCAGAAGTAGCTGCTCTCAGGTCAGGTTGAGGAAGCATCCACTCTGGCAGATGAGAATTTTATGTTCTTGGGAAACTAACAGCCCTTAAAGGGATAGTCTCGCTGTGCTCTCTGAGGATGTGCGGTTTCAGCTCCTCCCTGGATGGCTTTGGGTAAAGAACCCTTGTCATCAGGAGGCTGTTCTGGTGCAGGTGAGGCAGCATCTTTTTAAACCCTTAGTAGGTGAAAGAACTCACTATTTCCCAGAAAGTTTTTCTTCCCATAGATTTTACATTGTATTTTTAAAATGGCCGGCCATGGTGGCTCACACCTGTTACCCCAACACTTTGGGAGGCTGAGGCGGGCAGATCACAAGGTCAGGAGTTCAAGACCAGCCTGGCCAATATGGTGAAACCCCGTCTCTACTAAAAATATGAAAATAAATATTAGCTGGGTGTGGTGGTGCACGCCTGTAGTCCCAGCTACCCGGGAGGCTGAGGCAGAACAATCCCTTGAACCCGGGAGGCGGAGGTTGCAGTGAGCCAAGATTGTGCCACTGCACTCTGGCCTGGGCGACAGAGGGAGACTCCATCTCAAAAAAAAAAAAAAAAAAAAAAATGCAGTGAGCATGTTCAGAACCACCGTAAGTAGGTTGAGGCATTCCGTTTGCGTTCCTTTCAGTCTGGTGAAGCAGCAGTCATGTTTATGTGCATAGACTTTAGGCATTTGTTTTTTAATTGCATTTTTCAGCCAGCAAACCCAGAGCCCCTGTGACGCTTGGATCACCATCAGGTGCAGAACCTGAGATTAGTGAGTTTCTGTTTGCTGCATTAAGATTGTAAAAGCATAGATCCAACTGGGTGTGAAGGTCCTCAAGGTATCTGTGAATATACTTAGATATTAAACTGCAGACATGTGTTAACAATGAAACACACAGTATGTTCTTTGGAAATAAAATAACTCAGTACACATCTAGAAAGGTCTGTGAGTCCCCCACCTGCAACCCCTCCCAAAAAAACCACCTGAACTAGATGTTGCTTTTGTAACCAGAGTCCTGAGCTATTTTGGATTGTGCTGTTTACCAAAGTAATTAAAGATGAATTTTTTTTTTTTTTTTTTTTTTTTTTTTTTTT